>NC_042620.1:165586672-165886672 GCF_901001135.1 Rhinatrema bivittatum
AGGCATCCACCACCCTCTCCGTGAAGAAATACTTCCTGACATTGGTTCTGAGGCTTCCTCCTTGGAGCTTCAAATCGTGACCCCTGGTTCTGCTGATTTTTTTCAATGGAAAAGGTTTGTCATTGTCTTTGGATCATTAAAACCTTTCAAGTATCTGAAAGGCTGTATCATATCACCTCTATTTCTCCTTTCCTCCAGGGTGTGCATATTTAGATTCTTCAATCTCTCCTCATAAGTCATTCGATGAAGACCATCCACCTTTTTGGTCACCCTTGTTAGTTAGCACTTGAGGACCAGAGATGGCCACCTTGTCATATATAGCTAAAAATGTCGAGGTCAATATTCAAAAGCCATTTAGACGGATAACTCCCAAGTTATCCATCTAAATGGCAAATGTGGCCTATTCAGCCACTTATCTGGCTAAATTGTAGCCGGATAACTACTTATCCGGCTATAATTTAGCCACATAAAAAAGGGGTGTTTCATGGGCGTTCCTGGGAGTGGTTCAGTTTATCCAGCAAACCTAATTACATATTGGGTATTTACAGCAAAGTTAGCTGGATTACTTTAGGTCTGCTTCTGAGCAGATCTAAAGTTATTCGGCCTTGTGTGGTCTGATAATATGCTACTTAACCGGATATCATGAAAAGATATCCAGCGCTGTCATTATCAAAACAAATGAAAGATTCAGAGGGCTAATCTCCTCCCTCCCCTCCTAAAGCTTAATAGAAAAGGCCCTCAGGCCCTACACCTCCCCCCCCCCAAAAAAAACAAAACAAAACAACCCTTGGTTAAGACTTAGGATAGGGCTGGCATTCTATGCTGGCCCCAGTCCGATATTCAATTAAAGAATCTCAGGTTGCCTCCCTTCCTACCCCACTATCCACATGGAATCATAGGGATGCAAAACTAAAATGTAAATTTGGATCCAAAGTGTTCATCCATGACTCAAACTCTATTAATGCCAGGGAAGTATCTGTCCAGATGAAGAAAATGTCATCAATAAACCGAACCCAAAGTGGAATACTCGACCAATGAATCGAAGAGTATATGAACATCTCCTCAAACTTAGCCACGTATAGACAGGCCACTGACGGTGCCATGGTGGCTCCGTCTTTTCTGATCCACTCCTTTTTGTTCAGGTAGGAGTGTGTTCAGTAAAAAATTCTTTAATAAGAATTATGTTTTTTAATGAAATATGGAGTATTTATATAAAGAATATTTCATTATTTCATGTAATGGATGATATAATAATATTATATATTATATAATAATATTATATAATAATATTAATACTCTACATGTTATATATGAGATATTATTAGGTGGGATGAGAAAGGTAGATAGAAACACTATCGTGTTTTGGAGTTCCTAATTGATAAAGATGAATAATATAATTTAGGGTTTATTGTGTGATTAGTAATTTTATTTTTGTTTATTGCTAGAATCAAGAGGTGGAAGCGAGTTAATTATTGGTATTTGGTTTCTTCGAGTCAATTCCCCTGAAGAAGCCAGGAAGGTGAAACAAGGGCCTTGTTGGGACAGAAGAAAATAATATAAGCGGGGCCACCACGGATGAGGGGTTAACAAATGTATTTTGGATATCCACATGTGGTAGTGTTAATCATAAACAGCTGTAGTATGGTTTAAGGGTTATACAGTATTATCATGTGGATATACGTACAAGGCATTTAATATAGTGTGGTGTTTTCCAATATAAAAGACCAACAACAATTAACATCAGATGATCGGAAATGCAAAACATTTTAGGGACAGATTGAGGTTAGAAGTAGAATAGTGTTGAGGGCTATTAACAGTTGGGTTAAGGTTGATTTGGTTCTTTGGAAAACTGTTAAGATGTTTGTATGAAATAACAAGTAATATATCATCACAAGGGATCAATAAACATGAGTGGTTTTATGTAAAAAAAATATTGAAAAAATTGTTTTAATGTATTTGCAATAAATAAATTGATTTTAGTTAATATATTAATCAGATTTTTGGTATGGATTACTTGAAAACTTAAGTGCTTATTTTCTTTTTTCCCCAATAATTTGTTTTTGGGGGTCTTTTTTGTATATATGAGTGAGATGTGCGTGCAGCAGGAGATACATGCATATCTGGGCATCACAATGGTTTACATTGATAATGCACAAGTGGATTATAAAATCTGCACACACATGTGCGGGCAGCCCGTGACTCGTGCACAGGGGGGAAATTTACAAAGCAACACACGGCGATGAGAGTAGGGCTTCCCCAGGTCTCTCCCAGTCCACTCCAATTAAGGAGCGGAATGGGAGGAAACTTCCCTATACCCTTATCTAACCTTCCAATCTTTTCCCCTCTCCTCCCCGACCCCTACCTATTAGTTTTTTTTCTGTTTAACTACTTACTTCAACTTCAACACTGGCTGCCAGTTTGCACTTCCCTGGGACAGCGGCTAATGCCCCCCGCCCAGAACATGCCCCCCAGCTCGCCCCTTTGGAGAGGCCCAGCACTTTGGCATGTAAATGCTTTAATAAATTACATGGGCTTCTTACAATATACAGACCCAAATTATATTACCAGTATTTAAAAATTTATATTATTTATACAACCATAACAACATGGTCTTTCCTGGCTGTTTGAGAGATGTTAGAATCTAAGAAATGAATAGTGGTGGAAGTACGCATTAAGAAATCAGTGAAGTGATATTGGTTAAATGCATGTGTTAAATTTTGAACGCTACTTTGTAAAAATCAATTATGGTGAATATATGTATGCTTCGTAGTTGGCAAAGAGATACTGAATAAATGTGATGTTTTAAATAGTTGAAGGTGGTTATATTAATGTGCCGACACATGTAATAAAATAGATAGCTGTCTGTAACATTATCATCGAGGAATGGATGTGTCATGCACCACGGATAGAAATATAATTGATAACGCATGAAGATAACAGAATGGTCCCTTTCAACCATAGCTTTTGGAAAACAAATTTTGAAACTGCTTTTAAAAGAGAGTCTATTCAATTTTGTTATATAAAGTACATTAAGGTACTGTAGGGTACATATTTAGTATAGAGATGTGAATCGTGTCCTCGATCGTCTTAACGATCGATTTCGGCTGGGAGGGGGAGGGAATCGTATTGTTGCCGTTTGGGGGGGTAAAATATCGTGAAAAATCGTAAAAAATCGAAAAAACGTAAAATCGCAAAACCGGCACATTAAAACCCCCTAAAACCCACCCCCGACCCTTTAAATTAAATCCCCCACCCTCCCGAAAATGGCGCCGGCAGGAGATCGACTGCAGGAGGTCGTTCAGCGAGGGTTCCGGCGCCTCGCTGAACGACCTCCTGCAGTCGATCTCCTGCCGGCGCCATTTTCCGTACGAAAACGATTCGCGGCGGGAAATCGCTCCCTGACCCCCGCTGGACCTCCAGGAGCTTTTGGCCAGCTTGGGGGGGGGCCTCCTGACCCCCACAAGACTTGCCAAAAGTCCAGCGGGGGTCCGGAAGGACCTCCTGCCGTCCAATCGTGTTCATCTATGGCCGCCGCCATTTTTCGGCGCCATTTTGGAAAATGGCGCCGGCCGAAGACAACAAGATTCAGTAGCAGGAGCCCGTTCCGGACCGCTGCCGTTCCGGACCGCCGCTGGACCCGCAGGTTATTTAAGTCATTTGGGGGGGTGTTCGGGAGGGTGGGGGATTTAATTTAAAGGGTCGGGGGTGGGTTTTAGGGGGTTTTAGTGTGCCGGCTCACGATTCTAACGATTTATAACGATAAATCGTTAGAATCTCTATTGTATTGTGTTCCATAACGGTTTAAGACAATATTAAAATTATCGGACGATAATTTTAATCGTCCTAAAACGATTCACATCCCTAATTTAGTACAACATTGGTATTTCCTTCCTCTGAAGAAGCCATGTTTATGGCAAAACATACTGGATCCTGATGTTGAGGGATTTAAAGTGAATGGAAATTGGGGAGTTTATTGTTGGGTTGATATTAGTGGGTTTTGTGTATTTTAGATTATGTGAGAGGAGTACTTGGATGCGTGTGATAAGTATGAGTTGGTATGACATACGCATAGGGTTGCCAACTGGCTCCAGATTTTCAGGACAGTTTAATCCAGTCTTGGTTTTAGGCCATTGCATGCTGGAATTTATTCTGATTTCTCGATTGCATTCCCTCTGAAAAGCAAGGGTGAGTACCTGCATGCAGGTGAGTAAAAAGCAGAACTGGATCAACCTGACCCAAAAATCTGGAGCCAGTTGGCAACCCTACATATGCAGGTAAATTTACCCACATATCAGGCGGGCAGTTTTATAAAGCAGAGTTGCTTACCTGTAACAGGTGTTCTCCTAGGATGCAATATGTTAGTCCTCACACATGTGTGACATCATCGGATAGAGCCCAGCACGTAAAACGTATGTCAAAGTTTCTGAAACTTTGACTAGGCACACTGAGCATGCCCAGCATGCCCTAAATCATGCATCCATGTGGGGTCCCTCTTCAATCTCTTTTTTTCTGCGGAGCTCTTGGCTTTTTCTTTAGAAAATTGCCTTTGGAAAACTTTCACCAGTAATTTTTGTTTCTTTGCACATTTCAATGTCAGATCCCTCTCGGTTCCCCTCCCCCCCCCGTTGGCTCCTTAGTCAAGTTTTTTAGCGTTCTTGGTAAATTTATTTTCGCTTCCATTTCCCCCATGGTGGAGGTTATTGGAGTGGACTGGGAGGGAACTGGGGCAAGGCCCTATCGCGTAGCCACGTGATTCTTACAAAATTCCCCATTTGCACATGCGAGTCAGCACCCGTGCACATCAATATAAAATTGGTGCATGCATGTGCACATGGGTAGTGGATTTTATAAAGTGTGCGCATCGGCGCACACAGATTATAAAATTGTCATGTCCATGTGGGCAGGCCAGGAAAAGTTCACCGTTTAATGTAGGTAAAACCTATTGACAATTCAGTAGCATATATTGTAGCAATTTTTGAAAGCCTTTGGAAATTTCTACAATACATGCTGTTTAATTGTCAATAGGTTTTACCTGTGTTAAGTGCACTTAATGTGGGTAAATGAGCTTTTGACAATTGTGACAATGGAATGTTACATTTACATTTTCCTTAGAAAATGATCCTGCATGCGTGTAAATTCATATGCCTTGCTAGTGTACATCTAAGATTCTGCAGGTCATTTTGTGCATATTTTGCATAATTTTCAGAGTGAACATATATGCATAAGTTCGCTTTGAAAATTGGTATGATTTATGCTTGTAGCTGTCACATATGTTGCTAACCGTGTCATAAAAGAACCCTCCCTTAAGTATTGCATCGGCCTGTTAATGTCTTTGTCAATCACCAAAAAAAGTAGTATCTACCTGTGAAGATAATGATTTTGTTTCATTTGCTTAATAAATGAAATTTCTTTCAACACTGATTTTACCCACATTAGATATTTTCAAATCCCCATAATGAATCATGACTGTAAATTAAGATATGGAACTACATGAAAGCTGAAATGGATATCTCCCTATTGGTAAATCTCCAATTTGCTTTCCCCCTGGTAAATTGTTTTGTGCCAGATTTTTTAAATTACTTTTTGATAATCTCGTAACCAGTAATACCAAACTTAACAGTTTAAGAGCTTCATAATACACCATTTCAACAAAGCTTTCCACCCAATAAAACTTTAGAAAGCTAGATAATAAAATTACACTTGATGATAAATTACCAGAAATAAAAGAATACATATGAGTTAGAACAAGTGACATTACCCCTGGTAATATAATCATAAAAATCCTCAGCAATGGCTACTCCATCTCAAAACTGATATAAATTAATAAATATAAAAAGCAATAAAACAAATCCCCCAAACGTATATACAATCAAATTATCAAAACTGAGTAATGAGAGTTTTTGCATTAAAAAGTGAAATGCCTTGTACAGGACTAGATTCAGCTTGCCAACCTCTTGCATGATAAAGTCAGGCTACTCATACTGGCTAATTAAAAGGAAGACATATTGATATTATAGTTTCATTATCTGTTATTCTATGGCCTAATTAAGGCTTTGAATCAAAAAAAGTATTTGAAACTAGGAAAATCCATTCCCTCTAATGGAATTCCCTGCTGCTTTTACATTGTTAGTATAGTAGGTTTTATATCAAAGATAGCATGAGCTTTAAATTAAATGTCAGCTATTATATGGCAGTGAGAAAATGAAGTGTTTGGCTGCCCTTGAAAAAAAAAACTTGCTACCTCAGCTGCTAGTTATAGAATATCTACTTAACAATGAGCTATATCAATCTGAAAGACCTCGACTTTGCAGACAGCAGGGCACCAAAGCTTCCTAGATTTAATGAAATAAAAGCATTTTTATGACTGTAGCCTATACATAGTGGTAACTGCTGAAAAGGAATGGTGACACACTGTGCCACCTCAGAGACCAAGCGATAGGTCACATTTTTTTAAAATCAATCAATAATATTTTGGAGACTTTGAAACCTAGCAGCTGAAATCCAGCTGAGGTTTCCATTGTTTTCAAAGGGATTTCCTGCAATTATACTGTAGACATATATTTATTATATTTTACCAGTTACTATAAGGTCCACTGGACTACTAATATGACTCCCTCCAAAAAATGTTTAAATGTGATATTAGCTATACAAACACTGCATGCCAAGACCTAAAGTAAAACATTACAAATTATTATTAGTCATTTGTATAGCACTACCAGATGTACACAGCACTGTAAAGGGACATACAGGAGACAGTCCCTTCTCCTTGAAACTTACAATCTAGTCAAGACAGAAACAAGGCACAAAAAAAAGGGGCTCTGAGTTCAAAGAGTAAGGGCCTGATTTTCAAAAACATTTACGTGTTTAAAACTGGGTTTTAACACATGTAAATGCAATTTACCTATGTAAGTGGGCTTTTGAAATTTGCTATAATCATCTGCCATTAAATTATTAATACTGTTCACTAATTTCTTGATCTATATGTACTTCTCCTCTCTGCTTACTTCCCAGCTACTATAGCTCTCCCAAGTTCAATGCCCTTGTTTTATGTAACTTTGCTCGTTTCGGCCTTCTTGTTTGGTTCTCTGGTTATCCCCTAGTTCCATGTAAACCGGACTGATATGAATCCCATTCATGAAGTCCGGTATATAAATATGTTAAATAAATAAATAAATAAATAAATAAATAAATGAATGCAGGTAAATGGCTTTTGAAAATTGCTATGATAGTATGTTCCATTTACAAGTGCAACTTCTTTGAAAATTCACCTGTTATTCTGTAATTAGAAAAAACTAAACCAGATGGGTTATAGAACAGGTCCTTCAGTTTCAATTTGAATTAAAACCGATTTTCACCCTAATTGTATGTGAATTAAAAAGCTGAGAAGGCAGCATTTCAACAGCTTCCTTCCATCACTGCCAGATGCCAGTACAAGCTGAAGAGCCTGATGCATTCAAGTCCTAGCCCCTCCTCCCCTCCCCCCCCCCCCCCCACCCCACTTAGCAGCCAAAATGCCTCAGACTTTTTTCCAACAGCTGCCATACTCTCCTACAGGAGCCAAGAGGAGCTGCACAGTCTCAGGTCCTAATCTCTTTGTGTTTTACTCAGATACGAAGCTTTGACCTAAGGGGTTGCTTTCCCGGTGCACGGAGAAGAGGACACACTCAAATGAGACTGCATGGCTCCTGTAGGAGAGCATGATAGCCTTCAGGAGAAGGGACAGACCACTGACTTACTAGCAGAAAAGGTCTGAAGCTGAAGCACCAGCAAAGCACAACTCTGAAGTCACTCATCCAAACACATGAGCAGCATCCCAATGCAAGAAACGTCAGGGTCCCCCACCCACCAAAAGAACTTCCCAGTAGGCTTCCTGACTCCACATAGACAAAAAAATGCAGTGCAGGACTGCACTGCAGAGTGCAGGAGCTACAACATGAGCATGCTGCCGAAAACAGAGAAGGGAGGAGCCTGGAACCAGCTGTAAGCAATGTCAACCCCTGTTATTGTGGTGAGGTTGATGCAGCCTGTGGGGCGAACCCCATAGGCCCTCACAAACAGCTGGCAGAGACTTGCGGGCAAGAGCCTGGACTAGGGCTTCACCTAAACTAACCCCTTTCCCCACAAGTTGAGCCCGTAGGTTCTGGGAACTGACAAGGCTTAAGTGAGAGTCTCTGAGAGAGAGGCATAGACAGAAGTCTAGGGCCAAGTAAGAGTCGGGAGAAGGCAACAAGCAAGAGAGGTCAAAGTCCAAGCAAAGGGTCAGAGGCATATTGCAATCAAGACATAGTCCATATCCAGGCGAAGGTCAATTCAGGTGATCAGTCTGAAGAGGAGACACAAACGGGACAGGAAGGACTGACATGCAGGATGGGCAGGGAGGCAAGAGAAACCGGATATAACAAAGCAGGTCAGGCTGGAGAAACGGGGCAAGGCTGGACAAGGCAGGGCAGACTGGAAAGATGAGACAAGGCTGAACGAGGAAGGGCAGGCTGGAAAGACAAGGCAAGGCTGGATGCAGGACAAAGGAACCTAGCAACACACACTACCAAAGTAGTTGGACCTGTTGCTGAGGCAGTGATGGGGACTATTGGTCTTTCCTTAAATAAGGGGATACTGTTGATGTCATCACTAGGTGCCACAGGTCTGTTCCATCACCAGCCCCTTAAGATCCACTGTGATGTGCATGGGCACTGGAAGATATCAACATGCCAGTGGCAATAGGGCAGAGTCAGAGGCTGGAGTCTGCAAGACCCTGGTGGCATTTCCTGCCACATTTGAATGGCGTTGCTGACAGAGGGGTGAGTGATGCCGGTCATGGGTAGTTCCTGCGACCGAAAAACATAATACCTGCATAGCTTGGAAGGAAGAATGCTGATGGGGTGAGAACTTTTTTGGAAGGGTAGAGAGAAAGGGATACTTGAGGGAGGAGAGAGGGGGATTCTTCTGGTGCAGGGAGGATTATTGGGAGAGAAAGAGAAATCAGAGTTGCTTACCTGAAACAGGTGTTCTCCGAGGTCAGCAGAATCTCAGTCCTTATACATGCGTGACATCATCTGTTGGAGCCTGGCACGGAAAACTTATGTCAAAGTTTCTAGAACTTTGAATGAGCCTTTCTGAGCATGCTCACGCATGCTTTATACCATGCATTCACGTAGGGTTCCCTCAGTCTTATAATATACAATTCAAATAAAATAATAATAATAATAGTAATAGTAATAATAATACCCACAAACAGGAAACCCATCTCCCCCTGTTGTAACAGATCCATGTGCGGCGGAAGGCGAAGGGGGGGGGGGGGGGTCCTCCACCAGGAGTCTTTGCAAATCTGCACACCACTCATGCCTGGGCCAGTCCAGTGCCACCAGGAGTTCTAGTCCCCTGTGGCCTTCGATCTTGTGAATTATCCTGCCCAGCAAAGGCCACAGAGGAAAGGCATAAAGCAATCTGTCTTCCAGCCAGACCTGTATGAGATCATCTATAACCAGGGATCACGGATTTCTCCTACAACTGTAGAATCGAGGAACCTTTGCATTGTGCCAAGTCACCAGCAGGTCAAGGAACAGAAGGTCCCAGCGATCCACAATCAGCTGAAATGCCTCAGCTGACACCACTCTACTGGGTCCAGATTCTCCCTGCTTAAAAAGTCTACTCCCATGTTGTCTTTTCCTGCAATGTGAGAGGCCGAGATCATCTGCAAATGACCTTCTGCCCATACCATAAGCTGGTCTATTTCCTGTGACACTGGCTGGCTCTTGGTTCCTCCCTAGCAATTGATGTAAGCCACCATTGTCGCATTGTCCAACATCACACGAACCGCTGGATCCTGCATCCTGTGCTGAACTAAAAGCATGCCAGCCATACTGCCCGGCTTCCAGGCAAATGATGTTCCAGGGGGACTCTTTGGCACTCCAACGCCCTTGCGCTGTCAACTCCAGTGTAAGCCCTCCAACCGTGGAAACTCGCATCTGTCAAAAGTACCAACCAGCTCGGAGAGGACAAGGGAACTCCCTTCCTCAGATGATCTCCCTGCAGCCACCCCTGGAGGCAGGAGCAGATTTCAATCAGCAAGTGGATTCGAACAGCATAATCCTGAGGCTGCAGGTTCCAACAAGATAGCAGAGAGCACTGAAGAGAACACATATGCGCCCTCACCCATGGCACGACTTGCAGGGTTGCCACCAACAAGTTGAGTACCAGTAGGTAGGACCACACTGTCGGACGTATGGTGTTAACCAACTTACGCACTTGAGACATCAATTTCTGAATCCGAACTTCCGGTAGGAAAAATTTGTCCTGAACCATGTCGCATCAAACCCCCTGACACTCTAATCACTAGGATGGTTGAAGATTGCTCTTGGTCAGGTTCGCCACCCAACCGAGCTCCTGTAATAATGAGATCACCTTGTATGTCATCAGGCGGCTCTCTTCCTGAGACTTGGCTCGAAACAGCTAGTCGTCCAAATACGGGTGCACCAGGATCCCTTCTCTTTGCAAGACCATCGCTACAATCACTATAACCTTGAAAAATGTACTGGGAGCAGTGGCTAGACCAAAGGGCAGCGCCCGAAACTGATAATGGTGCCCCAACATTACAAGGCATAGAAAGTGTCGGTGCATCAATTGAATGGGAATATGAAGGTAAGCCTCTGACAGATCCATGGAGTTCAGAAATTTTCCCGACTGCACTGCCATGATCACAGAGTGTAAGGTTTCCATGCGAAAATGAGTCATCTGCAAATGATGGTTGACCCTCTTGAGACTCAATATGGGATGAAAAGAGCCCTCCTTCTTGGGCAAACATAATAAATGGTAGGGATGTGAATCGATTTTTGACGATTTAAAATATAGTCCAATATATTTTAAATTGTCAAAAATCATTAGGGCCATGATACAATACCAATTCACCCGATTTATCGTCAAAAAATCGTAAATCGGGGGAAGGGGGAGGGCAGGAAAACCGGCACACTAAAACCCCCTAAAACCCACCCCCGACCCTTTAAATTAAATCCCCCACTCTCCCGAACCCCCCCCCCGAAATGCCTTAAATTGCCTGGGGGTCCAGCGGCGGTCCGGAATGGCAGCGGTCCGGAATGGCCTCCTGCAATTGAATCGTGTTGTCTTCAGCCGGCGCCATTTTTCAAAATGGCGGCGCAAAATGGCGGCGGCCATAGACCAACACGATTCGACTGCAGGAGGTCGTTCCGGACCCCCGCTGGACTTTTGGCAAGTCTTGTAGGGGTCAGGAGGCCCCCCCAAGCTGGCCAAAAGTCCCTGGGGGTCCGCTGAACGACCTCCTGCAGTCGATCTCCTGCCGGCGCCATTTTCCGTACGGAAAACGATTCGCGGCAGGAGATCATTTTCCGGACCCCCGCTGGACCCCCAGGGACTTTTGGCCAGCTTGGGGGGGCCTCCTGACCCCTACAAGACTTGCCAAAAGTCCAGCGGGGGTCCGGAACGACCTCCTGCAGTTGAATCGTGTTGGTCTATGGCCGCCGCCATTTTGCGCCGCCATTTTGAAAAATGGCACCGGCTGAAGACAACACGATTCAATTGCAGGAGGCCGTTCCGGACCGCTGCCGTTCCGGACCGCCGCTGGACCCCCAGGTAATTTAAGGCATTTCGGGGGGGGGGGGTTCGGGAGGGTGGGGGATTTAATTTAAAGGGTCGGGGGTGGGTTTTAGGGGGTTTTAGTGTGCCGGCTCACGATTTTCACGATTTTAACGATACTTTAAACACCCAAACGGCAACAATACGATTCCCTCCCCCTCCCAGCCGAAATTGATCGTTAAGACGATCGAGGACACGATTCACATCTCTAATAAATGGAATAACACCCCATTCTTTCTTGACACATGGGCACCAGAACCACAGCCCTAAGCCTGAGGAGCCTTTGAAGCATGAGCTCCACTACCTGCTTCTAATGTAGGGAGTGGCAAGGGAACAACATGAACACATCCCAAAAAATACTGCAAATTCCAGCACATATCCTTCTCATATCACCTCCAGGACCCACCGATCCAATGTAATCTTGACCCCCCTCTGATAAAAGAGAGAGAGAGAGGTCCCCTATCTCATTTTCCCAAAGGTGGGTCGGAAAACCATCATTGGGAGGTAATGGAGGATCCACAACCTGAGCCTCGTCTGTTGCAAATGCCTGGATGCTGTTGCATGACCTCTCATGATAAAGAGGCACTGCACCTGTTTCTTATCTTACAGCAAACGAGGAACTGGAGAGTCGCTCCACTTACTGGCCAGGTTCTCCAACTCATTGTCAAACAAGAGGGAGCCGAGAAAAGGCAATATGGTGAGATTAGCCTTGGAGGTTACATCGGCCAACCAATTTCTCAACCATAAGAACATAAGAATATGCCATACTGGTCAGACCAAGGGTCTATCAAGCCCAGCATCTTGTTTCCAACAGTGGCCAATCCAGGCCATAAGAACCTGGCAAGTGCCCAAAAACTAAGTCTATTCCATGTTACAGTTGCTAATAATAGCGGTGGTTATTATATAAGTCAACTTAATTAACAGCAGGTAATGGACATCTCATCCAAGAACTTATCCAATCCTTTTTTAAACACAGCTATACTAACTGCACTAACCATATCCTCTGGCAACAAATTCCAGAGGTTAATTGTGCGTTGAGTGAAAAAGAACTTTCTCCGATTAGTTTTAAATGTGCCACATGCTAACTTCATGGAGTGCCCCCTAGTCTTTCTATTATCCGAAAGACTAAAAAACCGATTCACATCTACCCGATCTAGATCTCTCATGATTTTAAACACCTATATCATATCCCCCCTCAGCCGTCTCTTCTCCAAGCTGAAAAGTGTTGTGGAGCGCTAGGAGAGCGATCCCACTCCTGGGTGATGTGTGTCCTTGGGCCACGGCTCGACCCCAGAGGGCTCTGAAGAGGTGCCGCGGGAGGCGTGGCATGCCCGAGCATGGGCTGGACGGGAGCAGGGCTGGAGTGACATGGAAGACAGGCCCTCCTCCGGACCTGCACGCTTCGGAAGACCCAACAACTGTTCACAAGACCAACAATGTTGGTCTTGTGAACAGTCCTCCGACTGTTCCCAGCCCTTTCGGACCTGCCGCAGGGTATGGCACGAAGCAGCAGGCCGGATGGAGGCCAGGACAGCGATGACTAGAACATAGATTCAGAAGAGACTCAGGAACATGGTACTGCAAGTGCAGACGTAGACTCAGGAACGTGGTACTGGAAGTGCAGACGTAGACTCAGGAACGTGGTACTGGACGAAGAGACGTGGAGTCAGGAACGAGGTATGATGCATACAGGAGACTCAAGGGCGAGGTACGAGACTGGCAACATGAAGCGCCCTACACAGCCCGCCCGTGGGGCTGGTCACGGACCACGACAGGGGTTGCCGCTGGATACCAGGCTTTCAGCAGGTTCAGGAACAAGGTAAGGCATTCTCACGGACTTAGAAACGAGGTGCATGGCTTGCATCACGAAGCACCCTACTCAGCCCCGCCCCGTGGGGCTGGGCACGGACCACGACATGGCTTGCCGCGAGGCACCAGGACATTTAGAAGATACAGGAACAAAGTGCTAGCTTTCAGGAGATTCAGGAACAAGGTAAATACTTCTCAGAGATTCAGAAACGAGGTACATGGCTTGCCTCACGAAGCGCCCTACTCAGCCCGCCCCGAGGGCTGGTCACGGACCACAACATGGCTTGCCGCAAGGTACCAGGACATTAACCAATGCAGGAACAAGGTGCTAGCTTACAGGAGATTCAAGAACAAGGTACTTAGCTTTCAGGCGAATACAGGAACAAGGTTTGCATCATCTGGGCTGGAAACATCAGGAGAGGAACATCAGGACTGGAACAACTGGACAAGGAGCTCCGACAGAGAACATGAAAACCGGGACCTTGCAGAAGTGCTGGAACACGGACGACTTCCTGGAGCGAAGGATCTCAGGAGTGACCAACTCCTTGCGAAGGCAAAGGCAGACTGAAAGCTGAGCCATTTAGTAGGGCTGAGGTGGACAACGCCCAGGGAGGGGTCAGCAGGGGGCCACACCTGGCTGGCCCTAGAAGAGGAGCAGAGAGACACGCGCTCGCGCCCTAGGAGGCTGGAGAGGAGAGCTGGAAGCTGATGGCGTCCTCAGCCACGTGGAAGGCCAGGGAAGCAGTGGAGCAGCCCTGGGCTGGAGCTGGGTGAAGGCAGGTCAGTGGAGCAGCTCCCAGCTGCAAGGACAGAAGCAGGAAGAAGCAGAGAGAGGTAAGGCTGGCTGCAGACACCGGCAGAGAGAACAGAGAGCTGCAAGGACTGAAGCAGGAGAAAGGCTGACTGCAGGAACGGCTCCATGCCGTGAAGACAGCCCCAGGAGGAGAGGTATGACTGCAGGCAGAGTAGAGAGCTGTAGCAGGCTGCAGGCACTGGCAGGGACGGCTTCCCAGCCAGGCAAGGACCCGGGCTTTAGCAGGCACCAGCAGAGATGGCCTGCTGACTGAAGGGCCTGGGATCGCAGCAGCACATCGGGAGAAGGCAGGAACAGCTGCGGGGACAGCCCCAGCTGATTCAGGGAGAAAGCAGCAGCGAAGACTGGCTGTGGCTGTGAGAAGGTAAGAGCCTGCCCATGCTTCTTGCGGGCAGGAGCATAACAGAAAAGTCCTAACCTCTTTAGTCTTTCTTCATAGGTGAGCTGTTCCATTCCCTTTATCATTTTGGTACTCCTTCTCTGTACCTTCTCCATCGCAATTATATCTATTTTGAGATGTGGTGACCAGAATTGTACACAATATTCAAGGTGCAGTCTCACCATGGAGCGATACAGAGGCATTATGACATTTTCCATTTTTTCACCATTCCCTTTCTAATAATGCCCAACATTCTGTTTGCTTTTTTGACTGCCGCACACTGAACCGACGATTTCAAGGTGTCATCTACTAAGATGCCTAGATCTCTTTCTTGGGTAGTAGCACCTAATATGGAACCTAACATTATGTAACTATAGCATGGGTTATTTTTCCCTATATGCATCACATTGTACTTGTCCACATTAAATTTCATCTGCCATTTAGATGCCCAATTTTCCAGCCTCACAAGGTCTTCCTGCAATTTATCACAATCTGCTTGGGATTTAACTACTCTGAACAATTTTGTATCATCTGAAAATTTGATTACCTCACTTGTCATATTTCTTTCCAGATCATTTATAAATATATTGAAAAGTAAGGGTCCCAGTACAGATCCCTGAGGCACTCCACTGTCCACTCCCTTCCACTGAGAAAATTGTCCATTTAATCCTACTCTCTGTTTCCTGTCTTTTAGCCAGTTTGTAATCCACGAAAGGACATCGCCACCTATCCCATGACTTTTTACTTTTCCTAGAAGCCTCTCATGAGGAACCTTGTCAAATGCCTTCTGAAAATCCAAGTACACTACATCTACCGGTTCACCTTTATCCACATGTTTATTAACTCCTCCAAAAAAGTGAAGCAGATTTGTGAGGCGAGACTTACCTTGGGTAAAGCCATGCTGACTTTGTTCCATTAAACCATGTCTTTCTATATGCTCTGTGATTTTGATGTTTAGAACATTTTCCACTATTTTTCCTGGCACTGAAGTCAGGCTAACTGGTCTGTAATTTCCCGGATCTCCCCTGGAGCCCTTTTAGCTATCCTCCAGTCTTCAAGTACAATGGATGATTTTAATGATAAGTTACAAATTTTTACTAATAGGTCTGAAATTTCATTTTTTAGTTCCTTCAGAACTCTGGGGTGTATACCATCCGGTCCAGGTGATTTACTACTCTTCAGGTTATCAATCAGGTCTACCACATCTTCTAGGTTCACCGTGATTTGGTTCAGTCCATCTGAATCATTACCCATGAAAACCTTCTCCAGTACGGGTACCTCGCCAACATCCTCTTCAGTAAATACTGAAGAAAAGAAATCATTTAATCTTTCCACGATGGCCTTATCTTCTCTAAGTGCCCCTTTAACCCTTCGATCATCTAACAGTCCAACTGAATCCCTCACAGGCTTTCTGCTTCAGATATATTTTAAAAAGTTTTTACTGTGAGTTTTTGCCTCTACGGCCAACTTCTTTTCAAATTCTCTCTTAACCTGTCTTATCAATGTCTTACATTTAACTTGCCAACATGTATGCATTATCCTATTTTCTTCTGTTGGATCCTTCTTCCAATTTTTGAATGAAGATCCTTTGGCAAAAATAGCTTCTTTCACCTCCCTTTTAACCATGCCGGTAATCGTTTTGTCTGCTTTCCACCTTTCTTAATGTGTGTAATACATCTGGATTGGGCTTCTAGGAAAGTTTGGCACGAGAGCCGTGGATTTGCTTACTGTCCCCCTTCCATTAATTAATTCAAATTTGATCATATTATGATCACTATTGCCAAGCGGCCCCACCACCGTTACCTCTCTCACCAAATCCTGTGCTCCACTGAGAATTAGGTCTAGAATTGCTCCCTCTCTCGTCGGTTCCTGAACCAATTGCTCCATAAAGCTATCATTTATTCCATCCAGGAACGCTATCTCTGTAGCGTGTCCCGATGATACATTTACCCAGTCAATATTGGGGTAATTCAAGTCTGATAATCCACTGAAGCATAAACCTTGCACATCCGCAAGTATTCAGACACAATGGTGCAGGATAAAACTCTCACTTCCACTGGAAATTATGAACAGTTACATTTATTCAGAAGAATTCAAGTGACAAATATTCATTGCGGCAACTCCATCAGTAATAGCAAAGATTTCTTAAAGTCCCCCGACACGGTCCAGTGTTTCGCGACTGCTGCATCGGGAGGGACCAAGTAACAGAATCAATCTGTAATATAACAAAGTGTGTAAGAAGTGGAACAACTGAGGCTACGGTGAAACATTACAGTACAAACACATACCTTTAAAAGTAATCTCTGGAGCGCAAGCGCCCTCAAAGTTGACAGCCATTTAAAGCACAAAAAGGCGCGAAAGGGAACCTCTCGCGAGATGCAATCAGATCCAGCTAGTGACAGATCTCTTCTCTCAGTAAAAAAGGTGCCACTCAAGTGGCAAGTTTTTTACTGAGAGAAGAGATCTGTCACTAGCTGGATCTCTTCTCTCAGTAATAAAGGTGCCACTCAAGTGGCAAGTTTTTTACTGAGAGAAGAGATCTGTCACTAGCTGGATCTGATTGCATCTTGCGAGAGGTTCCCTTTCGCGCCTTTTTGTGCTTTAAATGGCTGTCAACTTTGAGGGCGCTTGCGCTCCAGAGATTACTTTTAAAGGTATGTGTTTGTACTGTAATGTTTCACCGTAGCCTCAGTTGTTCCACTTCTTACACACTTTGTTATATTACAGATTGATACTGTTACTTGGTCCCTCCCGATGCAGCAGTCGTGAAACACTGGACCGTGTCGGGGGATTTTAAGAAATCTTTGCTATTACTGATGGAGTTGCCGCAATGAATATTTGTCACTTGAATTCTTCTGAATAAATGTAACTGTTCATAATTTCCAGTGGAAGTGAGAGTTTTATCCTGCACCATTGTGTCTGGGTAATTCAAGTCTCCCATTATTACCGCACTACCAATTTGGTTAGCTTCCCTAATTTCTCTTAGCATTTCACTGTCAGTCTCACCATCTTGACCAGGTGGATGGTAGTATACTCCTATTACTATAGTCTTCCCCGACACACAAGGGATTTCTACCCATAAAGATTCAATTGTGCATTTAGTCTCATGCAGGATGTTTATCCTGTTGGACTCTATACCATCCCGGACATAAAGCGCCACACCGCCTCCTGGGTGCTCCTCTCTATCATGTCGATATAACTGGCATCTGGCCGCCGTAATCGAAGACACCCCTCTGGACAAGATGCAGACCAATGCACATCCTGCAGCAGCTGGTACAATAACAGAACTAGGATTTATGCCAGAGACAGCAACTTCCTGGGAGAGAAGTAAACAAGAGGCATCTGAGGACTACTTATTGAGCCTCCTTCCCCTGCCAAGGAACAGTTAGGGGAAGGTCAAGGTCAGGCGCCCCACCTAAGATGTCGTCAACTAGACCACATCCAGCTGGGAAGAACCAGGCTTAGCCAAAAATAGAGGAAGACAAGACACTCAGGCTCCAAGTAGCACCTGCACAAAGCAGCAGGCACTCTAGAAAGGAAACGCCCAAAAAGAAGAGGCAGTATAAAGATAAGGTGCTTAGACTTCTGAAGATTAGGCGCTATCATGGCCAACAATGCGCTGAGCGGCAGCTGAAGGCACGTGTCTAGCTGCTTTTTGCTTTTTTTTTTTTTAATATATATGTGTTCAACTAGGCACCCAAAAATTATGCGTCCAAGACATATGCACGCACAAAATGAGAGCACACATAAAACTCAAGCGCAGTGTCTCTTGAACGCTGACAGAATCACGCGGCCAATAGTCGGCGCTCAAAATTCAAGGCTTTACTGTGCTCCTTAAAACTGGGCACACAACTGGACTCTCAGCGAGGTGCATATGCCGGACCAACAAGCCAGTAGAGGGCAATCTCCAAAAGCATGTGAAAAGCCTTTGCGGCCTACCACACTGTGTACAGCGAAAAGCCTCAGAGCGGGGCCTAGCCTACAGAAGCTGCGCAACCTGCCAGACTACCCATATCACTCGACCTCCGATGGAGCGGGACAACATCGGAACAGTGCACAGAGTTCAGAGACCGGGCGGGAGAAGGAAACTCTGTACAGACAACACCTTGCACTAAGTCTCTGTATATCTTCTTCCTTTTTTTTTTTTTTTTAAACTTACCAGAGCTCTGCCTTACCTGGCTGAGCACAGAGACGGTCTCCAACTGTGTGGGGAGAGGTCAAGTGCCGTCACTGCCATGCTCGGCTTCCTGCACCCGCTGCCTTTCAGCTGCTCAAGCAGCTAAGTCCATGCCGGCAAAACCAGCTACCGGACCAAGGCACACCTCTGAGGGACCACTGAAATCACCTCAGTAATTCTCAACTGGGGGAGGGACCTTTAAGTATCACCGCAGGAGAGTGGGGCTTTCTTTTCCTTAATATAGATTTCAAATTTCTCCTTCCAAAAAACTCGAAGCAATCCCCATAGGGAGATGCACATCCACCATCTGCTGGAGACAGAGAATACTGGTAGGCTCGGGTCACTGCAGAACTATATACACTGTAACATCAGCTTGCTCCGTCTCCATCTGCTGTCAGGGGAGCATAAACCCACTGGTCCTGAGTCCATCTGTCTACACACTAGGAAATTTTGTTTTTAAAAATTCATTACCTTAGTAGCTGTTACCATATATCCAAAATATGCTCACACATTTTTCAGTCCCACAGACACACAATGGGAAAAATCTTTGGCTACATATGGCCCACAGTGATTTTCCATAATGATATGGCAAGATGATGAAAAGTACATTTTGCTAGGCAAAGCATTGCTTCTAGGATTTCTAAAGAGGGAGACCAGATAGAGCAATAATTTACACAATCACAGCAGCAACTGAACAGTGGAAATTTGGATGTAAATTTTGGGATACCACTGATATTATAGATGTCAATGTTCTCTTCTTTACCTTCTTTCAATGAGACATTCTCATAGCAAAACAGTAAACTTGTAGTGCGACTTAGAAAACAAGTTCCATATCTAATAAATAAATCAAATAATTCATACCTTTGGATGCCTCTTGCCTATTTGCTTAGTTGGATCTTTGGCTGGATCATAGGGAGCAACTCCTGCTTGCAGAAGACTTTTCTCTCTGGCTTCAAGAATAGCTCTTTGGGTAGGCCCTATTGTCCCATCCTCTCTTCTGTACTTGTAAACTTTTGGAAAAAAGTACAGATCAACTGTTATCATTCATTTCCCTCATTTCATTCTTTGCAAGAAAATTAAGAAACTATAAAAGGATGAGAGAGGCATTTTGTGAAGAAAAATTCATAACATTCAATCACTTGCCAAAAAGAGGAGGCCAATCTTGGTTTACCAGCAGGACAGCACACAGGACTAGAATAGTCAAAATACATTCTTAAAGATATATGTTCCTTTTCTAAGCATATTTGCATTTCTATATGGAAGATTTTAAAATAACCATCTAGTTTTTGTTTCATTATATAAAACTGGTCAAATATTACTCTCTCAGCTCAGTATGTTCAGTGTACAGTGGGAATAAAAAATGCCAAAAGATGCCGGGTTAAGATTAGGAATTACATATGCAAAATCAAAGCCAATCATAAAGAAACATATGATAGCATCTCGATACATGAAACTGTGAAGGATAAAGGAAAGATGAATAAATAAAGACAATTCCAGCATGATGGGAGAGAAATTAAGTTTGATTCCTGAAGCCCTCCACCATGACCAAAAAAGAAAGCAAAATTGCTTACCTTGTAATAGGTGTTATCCCAGGACCAGTTTCTAGAAACTTTTGACTGGCACTGTGAGGCCACTGAGCATGCCCAGCATGCCATGATATTCTCTGCCACAGGGGTCTCAATCTAGTCTCGTATTGTAGCAATGAGCTTTAGCAAAAAATAAAATAATAAAAGGTATGAGACCCAACTCCGCGGGGTGGCGGGTGGGTTCCGTGAAGACTACATCCTGCTGTCCTGGGATAACACCTATTACAAGGTAAGCAATTTTGCTTTATCCCAGGACAAGCAGGATGCTAGTCCTCACATATGGGTGAATAGCAAGCTAGAGGCTGATTCATTTTGTTGGGAAGCAACAGTGATGTATTGTTGTTGAAAATGAATCAGCTGAAGATTACAGCAGGTTGGATGTAGAAGGAATTGGGATTAAACTGAAAACAAGTTCTTTAAGACAGATTGTCCATAGGCTGAATCTTGTCGTCCTTCTTTGTCCAAACAGAAATGAGCTGCAAAGGTATGAAGAGAACTCCATGTTGCTGCTTTACATATGTCAAGGATTGGCACTGAACGATAGTGTGCTACTGAAGTTGACATTGCTCTTACTGAAAGTGCTTTTACTCGCCCTTGGAGAGGAAGGCCTGCTTTTTCATAGCAAAACTGTATGCAATCTGCTAGACAATTGAATAGAGTATGTTTACCCACTGCTTTACCCGGTTTGTTTGGATCATAGGAAACAAAAAGCTGATTGGATTTCCTGTGGACTGCAGTGCGGTTTAAGTAGAAAGATCGTGCACGCTTACAGTCCAAGGTATGTAAGCCTCTTTCTCGGTGAGAAAGGGGCCTTGGGAAGAATGTGGGTAAAACTATGGATTGGTTCAAATGGAATTCCGTAACTACCTTGGGAAGGAATTTTGGATGTGTATGGAGAACCACTCTATCATGCAGGAACTTCGTATAGGGTGAGTATGTGACAAGTGCTTGTAACTCACTAACCCTTGTAGCGGATGTAATGGCTATGAGGAAGATAGTCTTCCATGTGAGAAATTTAAGATCACAGGAATCTATGGGTTCAAAAGGAGAACGCATTAGTCTTGTTAAAAACAGATTCAGGTCCCATTCTGTGACTGGAGGCCGAAATAGTGGTCTAATTTGAGTTAAACCTCTCATAAACCTACTGACAAGAGGTTGTGTGGATATAGGTGCATCTCCCATTTTGTTATGGTAAGCTGAGATTACACTTAAATGTACTCTTACAGACGAAGTCTGGAGACCAGCTTCTGAAAGATGGTATAAGTAGTCTAGTAGAGAAGTAGTGGGGCAAGTGAAAGGATCAATATTCTTTTGTCTGCACCACAAAGTGAATCTCTTCCATTTGGAAGAATAATTCTTTCGTGTGGAAGGTTTACGTGAAGCTATAAGCACTTGAGATACATTGGTTGAGAGATTGAGTGGTTGTAAAATCAAGCTTTCAACATCCATGCTGTCAGGGATAGGGATTGAAGGTTGGGATGACGCAACCGACCCTGATCCTGAGTTATGAGAGTGGGAGCTACTCCCAGACAAATTGGATCCCTGACCGAGAGGTCTAGAAGTGTGGGAAACCATACTTGTCGAGGCCAATACGGGGCTATGAGTATCATGGACCCCTTTGTCCTGTTGTAGCTTCACTAGAGTTTTGGTTATGAGCGGTATCGGAGGATACACGTATAGAAGGCCTGAGGTCCAAGGGCAAGCAAAGGCGTCCTTGGCTGGCTGGCTGGTTTTTCTGTTTGTGAAGAGAACAGAACTTGTCCACTTTGTGATTCAGATGTGATGCAACGAGGTCTATTGTTGGTTGTCCCCAACGCTGAAATATCCAGGTCACTACTGAGGGATCCAGGGACCACTCGTGTGGTTGGAAATGACAACCGAGTCGATCTGCCACTACATTGTGAATGCCTGCCAGATAAGTGGCCCGGAGGAACATTGAGTGGTTCAGGGCCCAGCCCCAAATCTGAGCAGCTTCTTGACAAAGGAGGTATGAGCCCGTACCTCCTTGTTTGTTGATGTACCACACGACAACTGTGTTGGCCGTTTGGATTAGTATAGGCTTGTGTGAAAGGCAGTCCTTGAACGCATGCAGCGCATAACGTATAGCTCGAAGTTCCAGAAAATTGATTTGAAATGTTGTTTCGAGTTTTGTCCAAGTCCCTTGAGTTTGGAGAGTGTCTATGTGAGCTCCCCAACCCAAGGTGGATGCATCTGTAGTTAATGTTATCTGTGGGACTGGTTGTTGGAAGGGTAGGCCCTTGCGCAAATTGTCCTTGTTTACCCACCAAAGTAGAGAAGAACGTAGCTGGTGGGTTACTTGAATTGGAGAATGCAGTGGTTGAATGGCTTGGATCCATTGAGGTCGTAAAGTCCATTGGGTTACTCTCATGGCGAGCCTTGCCATAGGAGTGACATGAACTGTGGAGGCCATGTGGACAAGTAAGGTGAGAAACTGATGGGCTGTTGCCTGTTTCTTTGAGTAAATCAAGTTTGCCAACAGGGATAATGTTTCTGCTCAATCCTCGGGTAGAAAGGCTCTTGATAGGACAGTGTCCAAGTCTGCACCTATGAATTGAAGTAGGTGAGATGGAGTAAGGTGGGATTTTTGATAATTGATGAGAAAACCCATGGAGTGAAGTAGGGAAATTGTTCGACTGAGAGAGGTGAGAGCTCCCTCTTGAGAGTGACTTCTGATGAGCCAGTCGTCTAGATATGGAAAAACATGGACACTTTGCTTGTGCAAGTATGCTGCTATTACTGCTAGACATTTGGTGAAAACTCTGGGAGCAGAGGCAAGGCCGAATGGCAGGACTCTGTATTGGAAATATTGATGACCCATAATGAAGCGTAGATACTTGCGATGAGGAGGGAATATTGGAATGTGAGCGTAAGCATCTTGTAGATCCAGAGAACAAAGCCAGTCTCCTGTTTGAAGAAGTGGAAGCATGGTGCCTAGAGAAACCATCCTGAATTTTTCTCTCTTTAGAAATTTGTTGAGATTTCTGAGGTCTAGGATGGGACGTAGGTCTCCGGTTTTCTTTGGAATGAGGAAATAATGGGAATAGAATCCTCTTCCCTTCTGAGACCGGGGTACCGGCTCTACTGCCCTGGCTTTCAGAAGGGTGGATAATTCTATTTGCAGTTGAAGTCTGTGATTTTCGCTGAGATGAGATTGACTTGGTGGAAAACCTTGGGGAATTGAGATGAAATTGAGTTGCTATCCTCGATATATTATTGATAGGACCCATTGGTCCAATGTTATTGATATCCACTTGTTGTAAAATTTGGATATCCGGCCTCCCACAGGCAGTCCTGGCTGAGGATTTGAGTAAAGGCTCAGTTCTCTGGATGAAATTTCAAAAACCAGCAGCAGGTCCTGTTTGTGGAGCAGGTTGGGGCCTACCTGCTCGCTGTGGTTGTGGTCTTTGCTGGGTTCTGGAGGGCCTGGGTCTAGTTGCAGGAGGGTAATATCTGCATTGGTGGTAGAAAGGCTGTCTGGTGTCTTTCCTTGGAGGTCTTCAGCTAGTATGTGTGGAGGGATCCTGTGGGAGGGAAGATAGCTGTCTTAATGTTTCTGTGTGCTCTTTTAATTGAACACAGCATCCTGTACCTTGGATCCAAATAAGTTGTCTCCTAGGCAGGGGAGATCTACTAGCTTATCCTGCACCTCTGGTCTAAGGTCTGATGCCCTGAGCCAGGTCCACCACCAGGCACTGATGCCTGACGCAGCCACTCTTGAAGCCATCTCAAAGCCATTGTAGGCAGCTCGGACTTCATGCTTTCCGGCTTCTAAACCCTTGTTTATGATAGCCTGTACAGCCTTCTGTTATTGTGTGGGGAGAGATGGAACAAACTCCTCAATTTGTTTCCAAAGATTTCTCTGGTACTGGGTCATATAGAGGTGATAAGCTGAGATTCTGGAATTCAACATTGCACCTTGAAAAAGCTTACGGCCCAGGGAATCCAGGAACCTATGGTCTTTACCTGGAGGATTTGATGAGTGGACCCTTGTTCTTTTAGACCTTTTCTGTGCTGATTCCACGACCACTGAGTGGTGGAGCAGTTGTGGTTTCTGATATCCATGCGTGGCTTGTACAAGGTAAGTACTATCCATGCACCTATTTACTGCTGGGACAGAACAGGGATGTTCCCAGAGGTGGTGTTGCAGTTGAAAAAGGACATCATGTATAGGAATTGCAACAATTTGCTTTGGAGGGTGACAAACTGGAGAACCTCCAAAGTCTGTTGTCTGGTGTCTTGTTCTGCTTGCAATTTATGTATTTATTTATTTATTTATTTTGAGTTTTTCTATACCGGCATTCGCAATGGGAATCGCATCATGCCGGTTTACAATTAACAAGGGGTGAAAAAGAAGATATCATAAGAACATTAAACATTAACAGGTGCTGAAAGAAAGGTTGCAGTTACAATAAAACAGGGAAATACACAACTTGGAGCAATGAAAAGGTGATAGGAACTTAACAGAGAGAACAAATTTGTCAATTAATGGTGTTTACAAAGATATGAAATTTGCAAAGTTATTAATTACCATGTTAAGGTAAAGTCTGAGCGTCAGTTAATGGTGAATTAAGGTTCAGTTGGGGTCTGGAAAGGCTTTGAAGGGGATGGAGTCCGCCATCTCCTGTACAAAGGTGGTAAAAGTGAAGTCCTCTGGAGGAGATTGTTTCCTGGCATGTGGTGGTGATGGGTCAGACATAAAGGCTTCTGAGGATGTATCCGAAGCGGTGTCAGACCAAGTGTCATACTCCTGAGTTTGATGATGATGTGTAGCAGACCTAGGAGGAGGAGGAAGACCAGAAGGTCCTGGTAAAGGGTCTTCATCCTCTGGATCCTCTTCCATAGGATCAGATGGCAAGGAGGCTAATAAATCCTGGTATCGCTTAGTAAGGATACTATGCAGCACTGCTTCTGCAGAACCTGAAGTCTCAGGAAGATATGGAGCTGTTGGCGGATGTTTTGGCATCGAAGATTTCAATTTAGTCAATGCTTTCTTGGTAGATACCAATGTCTTTGTACTGTATTGTAGTGTCGGTGCCGTAGTGTAGATGGATATCAGCTGTGGAATCGATGAAGTCGTCGACATCGATGTTTGTAAAAAAGAGAACATCGATGTGGGAATAGTCATCGAAGACATCGATGGAATCGATGTCGTTGGCATCGAGGATTTCTCCAGCATCGAGAATACTGTGGGTGATGTCCCCGGCACCGAAATTGTCATCGGTATCGGTGGTATCGGCATCGGTGACGTGAGTGTGGAAGATGTCACCGGCATCGGTGTGCTCGCTGGCATCGGCGTGGTCACCAGAAGTTGTGTTTTCAAGGCTTCCATCACTGCTTGCCTGATAAGCGTGGTTAAGTCTTGCGTAGTAGGTGGAATTATCGGCACCAATGGAGGAGTCGATAGCGGTGACTGCAAAGGCGGAACCGGAGTAGGCGTGACTGGCAGCGGTAGATCTGTATCTTTATGCTGCTTTGCGCTCAGTTCCCCCGGGGGGGGGGAAACAACGGTGACGCCGAGGGTCGACGATGTCGATGTTTGTGTTTAGGCCGTGGTTCTGTGACTGACCTTGTCGATGACGTCGACGGGGCTGGCGATGCCGCATCTCCGGATCCTTCCAATCGTCGTTTTTTGAGGAGGATTTTCTTTGTAACTCCTGTTGGAGATGATTTGGTTGAAGTGGAAGGCGAGGGAAGGAGTTGAACTTGGAAAAGATGTGCCATCTTTTCTTGCCGAAGTTTTCTGCCCTTCGGAGTCATTTCCTGACATTGTTGGCATGAGGAGATATTGTTTTTTCTCCTAGACAGACTACACATTCTAGATGTGGGTCTGTAACTGACATGGTTCAATTACAAATCGAGCATTTTTTGAACCCCGAAGCCATGTCTGTATCGACAGCCGTCGATGAAAATTCTGTGAGAAAAAAATTTTGTTTTTACAATGTAAAAATGCTATCAATTTGTCACCGTCCGGTGACAAAAGGGAGAGTGAGATCCCGAATGGGTGAGAATGTGAAAAAATAATTGACTTTTCAGTCAGAATTGTGAGTAAACTCACAGGGCTCCTATCTCCGCCATGCTTACAGCAGTGCGGAAAAACGAAGACTAGAGTGAGACCCCTGTGGCAGAGAATATCATGGCATGCTGGGCATGCTCAGTGGCCTCACAGTGCCAGTCAAAAGTTTCTAGAAACTTTGACAGAAGTTTTTCCGCAATAGGGCTCCATCAGTGACGTCACCCCATATGTGAGGACTAGCATCCTGCTTGTCCTGGGATAATGCACATTACCAGAAATAATATCACTTAAATCTTGCCAGCTGTAGTAATGCAAGGTGGCCCCCATACCCCAAATAAAGAAGAGGCTTGAAGCCCTAAGACCTTGCTACCTCTTCTCTAGCAAAGCACAAGAGCACAATTCCTTTCCCATGCCACCCATGCAGTCATTTTTACCTCCTAGACTGAAGCTGTAATGGTACTAACTTATCCTCAGCTAAGGGTAATAAGTCCAGAATATACCCATTTAATCTTAAAATGATCTGAGTATAGGAATGGAGAAACAGTGAGATTGGTAAATCCAAAATATTGTATTGCATCCCCTGAACAGAATAAGTTTATACAGTGGTTTGCTTTATAGGTTAGAACCTTCACCATTTGACTAAACCTAGCATTAACACATAGAGGCATCAAGCATGCCATTCTGGATTACCAGGTTGCTAAAGCAGTAGAGGAGATGGGTTTTGGGAGTTGACTATACACCAGGAAGAGAAGAGATTTTCTGTTACTAATGAATAATATAGTTTTTGTGTGCAAAGTTTGTTCTTAATAGAACTAGAAGTGTTATTTAGGCTAGAAGCAGGCCCGGATTTAGGTACCGGCAACATAGGCAACTGCCCGGGGCATCAAATTTTGAAGTCACCAGTTATCCAGGCCAAAGATTCCACTTGCTTTAGGGCAGTGTGCTGGCATAGCTTTAAAGAAGCACCACTGTGATATGTGCCTATGGGCACCAAACTCTTAAATCTAGCCCTGGCCTGAAGGAGCAGTGTAGGTGAGGAGAGTTGTTATTTTCAAGTGTGCATCCTCTTTGGATTCTGCACTGCACATCTTCATGTTTCTGGGACTCTCCCTCCCCCACTTCACCATTCCCTTATATCAAATGACCCAAAAGTCATTGCTGAAGCAGGAGTCCAAAAAAAATGGAGTTCAGACTTCAGTCATATTTAAGAGGGATTTTGTGTTTTTTAAATTTATCTCAATAATTTTTGTTATGAAATGTTTTTATTTTGCTTTAAAGTTTTAAACATTGAACATTTCTTGTGTCCCCTCACTTTTAGCACAGACCCCCACCCCTAGCAGCAGAGTCAAGTCCCATCTGAGTCAGCCTGTTAAAGGTGCAGTAATTAGTGGGACCAGAGGCATAGGAATCACTACTGGTTGATGATCCCCTGCACATTTAAGCAGGCTATTTTGAGTGGGAAACACTACTGCTCTTGGGTTAGATGTGTAAAGGTTTGAGGGCATCAAAGTCCTTGTCTACTGGCAGGTAATGAATTACTTATCCCCAATACTCTCTGTCTAAGACATTAGCACTTGTATAAAGTAATGTTTTAACCACAAAGGGAGAGGGAGACAGCTTGAAGAGAATGGAAATAGAGTGTTTCCAGTAAATAAAAGGGTTTTATAACCACCACAGTGAAGTCCCACATAGAATGTGGTAAGGGATGGGGTGGGGGCTGGCCAAAGTGCATGTTAACCTTGTGCATCCCCAAAATATTCAGTTCTGGCTGCACCCCTGGTTTCGGGCTAAGAGGTTAAATCTCCTTAAATCTACACTCTATATTATCATTCCTTACTAATTGTAGGCTTAGCACAAATACATTTGGAAAGGACCTAAGTGAAACTTTGAAATTGCTACGATTGCTCTCCTACTCCTGAACTATTTGCTACCAGTGCTATTATCAGCACTGGTAGCAAATTTGCATACATTTTAAATATGACTATTACTGGATGAATTCCCAAATTTAAAAGATAATGTTGACATGTTATGCTAATTCTTAGAAATACATTTGTGGGATTGTTAAGTCTTTCTGAGAATGAACTCTGTAATGTAATACCTGTCTGAAGCAGAAGCCAGAATCTGTTATAAATCACTTCTGTACTAGAGCAACAGACTTTGATTTCCTCCTTGACACTTAATACATTTTGAACCTTGAGTATTCTTGCAATGGTGCAATATACACAATATGGCTCATGTCTTCGAGGTGAATAGAGATCTCTTATCACTGTGGCTATCTTGATATACATTCTATAAAGAATTTATATTCTTATGGATTAGTTAACTAGATGTAAGAAAGTCAAGTTTACAGTTATTTGGGTACAGAAATAAAGGTTCACAAACAGAAAATGTTAAACATTGTAACTTTTAATTGGACTAACTTCATACTTTTCTTTACTAACTTTCGGAAATTTCACTCCGTTAGGTCAAAAGTACATGAGTAGATCAGAGAAAAGGACAGTGTTTTCTGAATATAAAAGTGAATTACAGCTTACATTACAGCAATGGTGTAAACAGATGTAATATAATCTATAATTCACTTGTATATTTGGGTAACATATTTTGCCTTGACTTGTTCATTTTGTTTTTACCTAAATAAATGGAGAATAACTTCCAAAAGCTAGTTAAAAAATATATTAAGTTAACTATATATATGCAATTTATACCCAATGTACTTCTTTATTTCTACCAAATGTAACTCACTTCTTATCTATTTACTTACAATCCACCTCATACTTGTATATCATATTTGTATGTATCCATTACTTATGTACTCCATGCCTTTTAGTCTGTGTAATCTGCCCTGTGCCTACCTTTAGGAAAAGGTGGAATATTAAATACTTCTAAATAAAAAAATAAATAAAATATTGTCTAGGAACTCCAAGGTTAGTGATTGATCTGCATCATCACCATGTATGTTAAAAGTCACCGAGCAAGAGCACTTGCTTGACTGACTCTAGAGTTATCATTTCTACCATATCCAATAAATCCTTTAAGGATGCAAGCAAATGCTAACTCCTCGTTTCACTTACGAAAGGAGGCATATGCATTCACAACCCTCTGGCTGCCTAATGGTGCATCTCTTGAACAGCAGTTGGGAATGCATAAGAATCGAACCTTTCCACTCCCAACTCTTCGTTGATGAAGTACTGTAAATCCTGGAGGACACAGGTGATTAATTATAACATTTCTTTCCTCATTCAGCTATGTATCTGTCAAACAAAGCATAACCAATCATTCATTTTCAATCAGATCATAAATTAAAGAGATTTTATTGTTAGCTGATGTAAGGGGCATTTCTACAGGTAAAACAATGTTTTACCCCTCAAAAATGATTTGTTATAAAACTGGCATCTAATACACAGTTAAATTTGTGCATGTTATGTTCTCTATGTATATAAGTTTGCCCAGACTGAGCAGAGGTGTTCCCGGTGAGGGGATGGGGAAATGTAAAGTTGGGGAGGGGCTTGGAATTGTGCATAAACCTTTAGATTTTAAAAGTATACATGCAAACTTTCCCCACAATTTCTGAGTTGTTTTGTTGGGCTAATTCTCAAAGCGAACATACCTTTGTAAGTTTGTTTTGAAAACTGGTGCAAATTATGCAAGTTTTTTATTATTTTCTTTATGAGGGTTGTTATAAAATTACCCCACTAATGTTTAGTAGCACCATATTCCACAGGCCTAGTGCCTGGCTCTTGTGCAGAAATCTACAACTCTATTTGTCAATTAAGTATTCCAAAAACCTATACCCACATCAATTTTTTCTCTTTTCTTCTTTTTTTCAACCTTCTTTAATTATATATCTCTAAACCAGAGTAAAAATTCACAAATTTTTCTATATAGACAAAAATCCTTTTACAAAAAAAAAAAAAAAATGTTTTGTGATGGAAAGTGGATGTTTCATAAATGTTAAAGAGTACCATCCAGGTTATCCTTACTTTTATTTTTAATCACCAACAAACCACCGACCACCTTACTTTATTATTTATTTTCTCAAAAAAGTTTTAAAATTCATTGTGAATTTTTGTCTAAAAAATGGGAACAGAAAGAAAAACCGATGGAACAGCATATTGGTGAGCTGAGATGAGTTGTGAGTAAGCGGTTTCCCCTGAAGAAGATGTTTCGAAACCTGGCCATGTCGGGCTAAAACGTTATCATGGATTATTTCCTCAGCGGTTCAGTTAACAGCGCGGATTGAGTACTTTGCGACCTGGTTGAGAACTACAAACACTACTGGATTGAGCTAAGTACTTTGCGAGTTGTGGTGAACATATAAATGGGAAGTGATTAATATTCAATGAAAATCTTTGCCTTCCAAAAGAGTTAAGTGGTGATCTGTTCCCATTTTTTAGACAAAAATTCACAATGAATTCTAAAAATGTTTTGAGAAAATAAATAATAAAGAAAAGTAAGGTGGTCGGTGGTTTATTGGTGATTAAAATTAAAAATAAGGGTAACCTGGATGGTACTCTTTAACATTTATGAAACCATCACAAAATAATTTTTTTTTATTTTTTTGTAAAATAATTTTTGTCTATATAGAAAAATCTGTGAATGTTTACTCTGGTTTAGAGATATATAATTAAAGAAGGTTGAAAAAAAGAAGAAAAGAGAAAAAATTGATAAGTGGGTGTAGGTTTTTGTTGTTGCATTACGGTGATTTTTACCTACATTGGTGGATTTTTTGGGTTGGTGAATTATGTATTCCATGCAGGTGCCTTCATCTCAGTGTTTACCATGCGCCCTAGAAGGGTTTGTGATCCCATTTTATTACAGAACAATCTAGGTAAGTTCATTTACCTCTCTGAGGGAGTGATGGGAATTATAAGTTCTAGATAAATTGGATGGATGGGCAGACTAGATAAGCCATATGGTCTTTTTCTACTGTCATGATTCTCTCTTTTTATTTAACCAGTTGTTATGTAAATGTGTGTATATATCTGTACCACTTTAAGATCACTGTCACAACATGGATTTAAAAGAATTACAATGGATGCCAAGGGGAGCTTGCAAACTAATTTGTACCAGCATGTCTGTAAGTTAATTTTCAAAGTCAAACTCCCCTTGGAGTCTCCCTTTGAAAACTGAAGCCAGGCACTCACACTACAGGTACAAAGAAAAGACATACTTTACACTTAGGGCCTCATTTTCCATCGGATCGCACGCGATACCAAAATGGGGGCGGAGTCGGCCCTGGAAGAGGAGGAGTCGGGGCGTCACCGGGGCCGACTTCGCGAAGACGCCACGGGCGACGAAAAGGTAAGGGCCTTTTCGCGTCCGAGTTCGGGCCCAATAGCTACACCTTCTATGGTGGCGCTTTTGGGTGCGAAACCGGCAGCGATCGTACTACGACGGTGCGATCACTGCCGGCTAGCACAGGCCCTCCCCCCCCATTTCGGCCCCCCGCCCCTCATTCCCTAAAGTATCGCAGGCCTCACTCCAAAGGCCATCAAATCTTCATGAGACCACTGTCCTGTTCATAGGTGTCACGTAGAATGTCAAAGTGGCCCCTAACCCCCTACACTCTTACCTAAACCCCACCTCGAGTCACTAGGTGGGCCTACCACAGGGATACAAATATCTACCTATGGGAATGACATTATGGCCAGTCTCTCTCTCTCTCTCTCTCTCTCCCCCGGCTCTGGACCAATCAATTCACCTGAAATAGGCCTTACAGAAGACATTGCAAAGGGCAATGAAACCTTAATGCACGGTCATGGCAGCTATCGCACAGCCTAACACAATTCAAAGAGGTGTAGTTAAAATCAGTGTTACGGCTGTGCGATAGCTCTTTGCAGACAGGCTAACCCAGCCCACTCTCCGCCCCTAACTCCTCCTATTTTCTGAATTTGCATTGCACCATACGATATGGTGCTATCGCATGCGTTAAACACGTTTTCGCATTTTGATAAATGACCCCCTAAATTTTGTCTGGGTAACTCATTATCCAGTCAGTAAAGTGGAAAACCAAACTCTCAAAAGGTAAATATACAAAGACAAAGGGAGAGATGGCATATAATTAAATATGACCAAAAACAACAAATACAACTCAAAAAAACTTTTTGAAAATGATCCTTGCATAAAGTGAAACATAGTTTCTCAAATAATTGCACCTCAACAGTCTGGAATGCTGTGGGGAAAGCCTATCATAATCAGTAACTGTGCATGAAATATATTTTTTAAAATTTTTCAAAATTCTGCATTTAAAACCAGTCCAAAAATTATGAATATTGAAAAAGTTAGCTTTGGTAACTATCAAGCGAGAAAACAAGACCGGTCACCCTTTGAAGAAATACAGTTCACAAATGTCTGGCGCTCGACACATATGAGTTTCACACATAGTGCTTCATCAGGAGGGGCACAACACAAGTCTTAAATTCCAATGAAGCACTATGTGTCGAGGGCCAGACACTATGTGTTGAGGGCCAGACATTTGGTAAACCAAAATTCTTCAAAATTTCAAATGACCAGAATGAGCCATATGATGGAATAAAAATAATTTTTTCACTGGATATAACATTGAATGCATTTTTTGAAGTCTGCTTTCCCCATTTGGGACATTTAATTATATGCCATCCCTCCCTTTAAATCATTACCCTGACAAAATTTAGCCAAATAAAAAGATGCAATGATGGAGGTGTTCTGGGGCCATGGCAAAATTTTAGCTAGTGAATGCTGATATTCCGTCCTACCCAACTAAAGTTAGCCAGGTAAATCTAGTCGATAAAATACTTGTCCTAAAGTTACCCTCGTAATGTTATCCTGGGAACTTTAATAGGCTATATTGAGCAGAGCACTTGATGCCAGATACTTCAAGTTTTTTTGAAATTTTTGAAAATATGTCTCGGCATGCATGGTAGTTCCCATGCTATTACAAAACGCATCAGTTCTGTAATTCAGCTAATAAAAATAAACTCCAATAGGGAAGGAGAGAGTATATGTATGACTAATGAGCCACTGTCTTCAGAGAATGTCTGTTACAAGTAAGCAATTTAACTTTCTCCAAGGAGAGCAAATTGCCAATCATGCAGGTGGGACTGCCCAGCTAAAGGAGAAACATAAAAAATTAATTTCACAAACAGGACAACAGCATGTTTTTTTTAAAGTCCCTTTTTCTTTCTATTATTTTTTTAACACAGCCCTAAATGTATTTATTTATTAAATGATAAAAATGAGCCATGGGGTGGGGGGGGGGGGGGAGTTAGGGTCATAAAAGAATATAAAGAATAGATAGCCAAATCTACTGTTGCATCAGGAGTCAGGGTTTAAGCAATAATAAGACGTAAATGTGTGAAATGAATTCCACATCACAGCCTAGCAAATCTCTTCTACACAGGTACACAGATGCATTTATGACCTTTATATTATGGATCTTGACATGTCGCTCTAAGGTGAAACCTGCTCGGGTATAAGAAAAGAATATGCAATCTACAATCCAATTTTATAAATTTTGTTGGGATACCACAATCCAAGGCTTCTTATGTCAAAAAGAAACTAAAAGTTGGATGGATTTTTCTAAGGACTTTACTTTGCCCTAGATAAAAAGCGATGGTTCTCTTGCAATGCACGCGGCCCAAGGAAAAATATTGGAAGATGACATAAATAGGAAGTGAACTTGGATTAGCTATTCTTATACAAGTGTAAACCGTTATGATGGAACCCACCGAATGACTGTATATAAAAATTTACAAATAAATAAATAAATAAACAAACTTAGACAGGAACTTAAGGATGTGTGGACAGTGCTACCCTACTTTGGTGAACTTTGTTATGAGATGGATAAGTTACCAGAATCTGGAGTTCACAGATTCTGTGAACTGAAGTTAAGGCCATAAAAAAGAAACCTTCTGAGTCAGACACTCCTAATTGGGGAACTAGCAAGACAGAAAAAGAGTCTAAGGTACACCATATTCTGAAAAAGACAGCAAAAAAAGCATGTGAAATAACTCAAAGGAAATATCAAGTAGCAACCACTTAGAGAAAAAGATGCATCTGGTCAACAACTGGAAAACATAAACTGAGACATGCGGCTAGACCATGGCAGCAAGGGAACTACCAAGTCTGCCCAGAGATGTTTTCAGGAGATCAGCTGATCCAGATACAGCGATTGAGAAAATGAAACTTCATTTAAGATAAGTCCCCCTGATGCAGGAGATACGAAACACCAGCTGACGTCAAGGTTTGGTTCTCTTATGTCAGCATGACACTCTTTAAATAGTTTTAATTGCATTCTAAAAAATTGAGTTTAAAAATGTATTTGGCACCCTTTTTAGGCCGAGGGTAGATAATTGAGAGGTCCAGGATATCTCCTATCATATGAGGGTCTTACACTATTATCCGGCTTGCTGACACCCTATAATTTGATTAAAATGCAACAGGTTGCTAATATGCCTTCCAGTCATCTGAGTGTGGTATAAACTGTCACCTGTTTACTTTGTGGCTATTCTTGTGTATTATTGCTCTGGAAGTATTTAGTTGGTACCAAATAACACCACCCATATGTATGATGGTTGATTCTTATATCATCATAGAATTTAAAGTATGCTTTTAAAGTATTTAAAGTAGGTTTTTAGATGCATCTAATAAGCTAGGCAGAGTGTTCAACAAGCTAGGTAGAGAGTGCATTGTACAAATCCACTCCTCTTGTACCTTTCATCAATTGAAATGACAGAAAATCTTTAGTGTTGTGTACTTTCCTGTTCGTACTTCCTACTGAATATGTAAACCCGCCCCCCCCCCCAAAGCTATCCCACCCAAACCCCAAGCCAAGTTAAAAGTGCCCCCTTTCACAGTGATATAAATAGATAGTGACATTGATACCCATGTAAAGGTGCTCGCACGCTTGCTCTCTCTCTCTCGCCTGCTGTGCATTACTCTATCGTATTTGATGTTAGGAGTTGTTCCTTTCCATTCACTCTGCCCAAACTCCTCCCACTTGCATACCAAATGTCACACTTTCATACGCGAATTGCACTATTTACCGTGTGTATTTATTTATTTATTTATTTATTTATTTAAAGAATTTATATATATTTATTTATTATTTATTAAGGCCCTAATGTGAAATGATAAATGACCCTGTAAGTTAGCTGGATAAGTAGCTCCTCCCCAGAACGCCCATATCCCACCCACCATTTATCCGGGTAAGTACTTATCCGGCTAAGTGGCAGCCTCTAAATAGGACTGGAAATTCATCTGCTGCCACTTAGCCAGATAAGCCCCTATTTGTCTGGCTCTGAATTTCAGTCTCAGAGAAGCTAACTCCAAGGGGAGGCAGGCGAGTTTTATGAGGAATGACACCCTGCTCTCCTCAAAGGTCACCTTTCCTATGGAGGAGAGAAGTCTGAGGGGAGACCTGTTGATTTCTCTCCGTCAGAGATATTTCCAGCTATATAACCATATGACCAGAGTCCAAGCCCTAATAGTGTGCCAGGGACACTAAAGTAGAAAAATCAAAGAACTTTATGTCCATGAAAAGTCGATGCTCCCCAGTGCACCGATGTCACTGCACTGTGTGGGCACTGAAAAAACATAAAATAAAATTTAAAAACTAACAGGGGGCGTGTTGGGGGCGGGGCCGATTGATGCGGCATTTTGGGGGCGGGGTGCGGCATTTCGGGGGCGGGCCCAGGGGCGTGGTTTCGGCCCGGGGTGGTCCGGGAGCGTGGCCGCGCCCTCCGGAACCGCCCCCGGGTCGCGTCTCGGCGCGCCAGCGGCCCACTGGCACGCGTGGATTTACTTCTCCCTCTGGGAGCCATAAATCCGTGGACAAAGGTAGGGGGGGTTTAAATAGGGCCGGGGAGGTGGGTTAGGTAGAGGAAGGGAGGGGAAGGTGAGGGGAGGGCGAAAGAGAGTTCCCTCCGAGGCCGCTCCGATTTCGGAGCGGCCTCGGAGGGAACGGAGGCAGGGAGGGGAAGGTAGAGGAAGGGAGGGGAAGGTGAGTGGAGGGCGAAAGAGAGTTCCCTCCGAGGCCTCCGATTTCGGAGCGGCCTCGGAGGGAACGGAGGCAGGCTGCGCAGCTCGGCGCGCGCCGGCTGCCCAAAATCGGCAGCCTTGCGCGCGCCGATCCTGGATTTTAGAAGATACGCGCAGCTACGCGCGTATCTACTAAAATCCAGCGTACTTTTGTTTGCGACTGGTGCGCCAACAAAAGTACGCGAACGCGCATTTTTTAAAAATCTACCCCCCTATGTTTATCATGTACAGAACATTATTAAAAAGCACTGGAATGTTCTAGGTTTGCATCAGATTTTCAAAGATAATCCACGGTTTGCGTTAAAAAGAGGGAGAAGTATCAGGGACAGTATAGTACATTCAAATTTTTCGATGAAGTAACTATGAACGTAACAGACATTAAAAAGGGACATTAGCCATGTAATAAAGTTTCGGTTTGCGATCAGTCCTTTAGTGGTCATGTTTTACCATTCTTTAAAGGGGGTACATTTAAATTAAGAGGACATACTGACTGTTCTGCGACGGACGTTATTTATGGGATTTGGTGCCCCTGTCCATTACTCTACATTGGTACGGCCAAATGTTGTTTAAGAACAAGGATGATTGAGCATACTTGAGACAGCAGATTGAAGCGCCTTTGGTTCAACATTGCTTGGCAAAAGGGCATGAGTTCACAGACCTAAGGTTTGCAGTTATTGAACAACCAAAGCTGTCGATATGGGGTGGGGATTTTCATAATTTCCTTTTACAGAAAGAACAAAAGTGGATATAATTTTTCAAGACGGTCACCCCGGGGGGTTTAAATAAGGAGATCGATTGGTCTGTTTTTTGAATAAAGCTATTTGCTGAGGGTTGTTGAGTTCTTTCTAAAGTGATTGACAGGCTACACTTCCGGGGTGGGGAGTGGATAAAAATAGCTTTGGAGGAAGTGAAGGTGTTAGTTTGAACGCTGTGGTGCTATTATTGCTGTGAAAGGAAATGACGGATAAATTAAGAAAACAAAAAAGAAAATAGAAGTATTCTCCTTAAAGAATCAAGGTCAAAAGAGTGAGTATTTGTACTGGATTGTGTACTACTATGTGGGATGTGTTGTGTAGTGGGTTTGAGTTAAGTGAGAATGTTTTTAAATGTTGTGTTTATTTTAGGATTATCACATGAACAACAGAGGCGTCTTAAGGATTTGTTACTACGAGGTGTCCCCTGATGAAGGCTGGTGACAGCCGAAACATGGTCCATGTTGGGGCGGTGTTTAGAAAGCTACAGTGGGAGCTAAGAAATTTTATTCTGTACAATTAGTAATAAAATATATAAAAATTTCTTTGGGTATAGGGTAATTGGGTCTCTTAAATTAATACAATTAATTTGGGGGGTGAGTTGTGAGATATAACGTCAAATGATTACAGTAAAGTGCTGAATAAACGGCTGATACTGTTTGTGGCCCATTGTGTGGCAAGAGACAGTCGATTAAAATATCTGCACTAAGTTCTGATGACTTTTTTCTCTTGGTTTAAATAAAATACAAGGATAGTTTGATAATAAATGAATTGTTTCCTCTCTTTGGTTGTATATCGTTATTATCGAGGGGATTGAGGCTTCTGTGTGGTGATTACATATCGGTATTTTGGAGACAATTAACACTTGCACTTCCTCTATGATGGAGTACAATCACATTTATTTGTGACAACACAATACCCAATAGTTGATGGAGAAAAAAAGTAAAGAAAGATAAAAAAGATGAGTATAGGGAAATCAAATATTTTAAACAAATTCATATGTTTGTAAGAAGGGATTTAAACTAGGGAATTTGCAGCCTCATATTTCGTATAACTATGCAATATACAGTATATGAGAGAACACTACTACCCTAAATAGCTTAAAATAAGTTTTGAGGAATTGTTTTACCTATAGTTTCAGGGACCTTAATGCCACGTCCAGATTCTAAACTTCGTAAAGTAGCTTGAAGACCAGTTATCTAAAGTTGTAAAAAAAGACAAAGGTAAAAAGCATTTCTACGATTCTGCAATTATTACTAAATACTGTTTTACACTGATATTCCATAAAAACTTAGCCCCTAAATTAAGCACCGAAAACTAATGCTCCTAAATGTAGGTCTGCTATTCATCAACTTAATTATAGACTCCTAAATTAGACACCTAGAGGCCAATATTCAGTAGGCTGTTTAGTGGAGAAGTTATCCAGCTAACATTAGCTGGATAACGTGTCCTGTATATTCAGCAAGATAAATGTCCTGCTAAATATACTTGCTTATAGTTATCCGGCTATTTGTACATGGCTAACTTAAAAACGTAACCGGCTATCTATTAATATAGCTTTTAGGTTTTTAAGTTATCTGGCCTTGTGTGGCTTGATATCTTGCTACTTATCCAGATACTGTATCTTCAAAAGATATCTGGGTAAGTAGTGCTTTGAAATTTAAAAAAAAGAAAAGAAAAGGGGTCTATGTCCTGATTTCCTCCTCTTCTCCACCAAATTGTACAGATTCTCTATTGGGACTTGCACACATCCCCTCCTACGTGCCAAAAATGCCCAAGGATCTGCTGCTGGCTCTTCCCTCGGATTATAATGTATTGATATCGCCAGGCGCTCTCACTCCCCCCAAAATCTAAATCTGTTCCCTATTGCACCCCACACGCCCAGACCCTTTCTCTAACCCTCAAACCCCCTACCAGGAGCAGAGTATGAACTTACCCACTCCTGGAGAAGTGCAGCACAGTTTCTGCCATAAACTGCACTAGAAGTGTAAGCTACACAGTTTATGCTTACAGCACTAGAAGTAAATATCCTTCCAGTGCTGTAAGTGTAAACTGTGTGTAGTTTATGTTTACAGAGCAGCTTATGGCAGAAGCAGTGCTGGACCGCTTCCGGTGGGAATTTTAGGGCTTGGGGGCAGGGTCTGGCACTGTGGCAAGGAACAGATTTACATTGCAGGGATGGAGGGGATGGCCTAGTGGAATCAATATGTTATAATCTGAGGAAGGGGCTTGTGGGGGGAGAGAAGGCTAGCACTGGATCCTGGGACATTTTGGGCATTGGAAATGGGATGTGGAGTGGGGGATGAAATACCCTGTAAAATGTGATTGCTGGGAGGAGAAGGAAATCAAACCATAAGCCCCTTTGGTTTTTTTTTTTAATTTCAAAGCACTACTTACTGGGATATCCTTTGGTGATACCCAGATTAATAGTAAGTTAACCAGGTACACAAGGCTGGATAATTCTGCTGAAGCAGGTCTAAAATTATCTGGCTAACTTAGCGTTTATAGTTTAAAATTAGCTAAGTTAGCCAGATAACTTATCTCCTCCCCAAAACGTTTCCAGAACACTTCTTTTTTTATCCACTTAAATTATAGTTGGATAATGATTTATCCAGCTATAATTTAACCAGACAAGTGGTTGAATATTCCAAATCTTGCCATGTAGATGGATAACTTATCTCCTCCCCAAAACATCCATCTAAATGGCTTTTGAAAATTGACCTCTTAGCAATAGAAATCAGCTATGGGTACCTAACGTCAGTCCTCCCATCTGACCCTTCCCCTGGACCCTAAATTTAGGCTCTCAGAAACAGACATTTTTCATTTTTCCAGATCTAGGTACCTAACTCCTTGAGACATCTAGATTATTTGAATTTCAGACTCAGTAGAAGTAAATAGTTGCATCTTACAGAAAATATTGCTTTTGATAAAGCAACCTAAGATCCACGGTAAAGCTTGCTGTTTTGTTTGCCCATGGGTAGTCTTGGCCACAGACTTAAAGCTGTATTAATCTCAGGTAAAGCTGTGAGACATAACTTGTAGCTAGCATTGTATGATAATTTTTCCATGAAAGAAAATCAAAGTACTATGTAAAATTAATTATTTTCAGCAAATTGAGTTCATGCTAATATGATTTACTATATTATTTATTTGTGTGTACAACTAGTGGACAACCCAATCTGCTCAATTTAAAAGGTTTATTTTATAAAAATGTACAATATAAAGTCAATTTTATTGCATCTTTATTTTCTTAAAATATGAAAATAAAAAAAACGAATCATATTACTATAAATAAGGCTTACTTACTGTACAGCTAAGTTATTTACCTGTAACCAGTTTTTTCTGAGCAGAACAGGATAATCAGTCACATAAGTAGCTGACGTTAGTCAACAGTGCCAATGTACATCTCCCAAAGTCTTCTGGAAAAGCAAGTTTGCTTACCGTAAACGGTGTTTCCGTAGATAGCAGGATGAACTAGCCATGCTGTCATGGGATCTGTCAATCAGGTCCGGGAGGCGGAGCTTGTCAAAGCAGAGATCAGAGCTTTGTTCCCTGCGGCTGCAAGTGTGTTCCCGCGCAGGAGAGTAATGGAATCTCCTCAGTCTGTGATTAAGCTGTATTGTAGTCGAAGACTTGGTGACTGCCAGGGAGGAGGGTGGGTCAGCATGGCTAATTCATCCTGCTATCTACGGAAACACCATTTACGGTAAGCAAACTTGCTTTTTCCCATCGATAGCAGGGCTGAATTAGCCATGCTGTCATGGGAGTCCCAAGCTCCCGATCACGTTGTTTCTGATATGTATGTTTGTACGTGATCATTAACAATGTGGCAGTCACCGTGGACAGGAGGATAGAGATTGCAGTATTGCTTACCCTATCTTCACATCAGTGGCTGCTTGTTGATCAAGACAGTAATGAGATGTGAAGGTATGCAGCGATGACCATGTAGCTGCCTTACAAATGTCTATGGGTTGCACATTCTTTAGGTGTGCCAATGAGGCTGCTACTGCTCTGACTTGGTGAGCTTTAGGCTTTGAATATAGTGTAAATTCTGTTTATCGTAACAAAATTTGATGCACTGTGCTATCCAGCTGGAGATGGTGCGTTTAGCCACTGGTAATCCAGGTGCATTTGGGTCAAAGGAGACAAACAGTTGACAAACATGGGAGTCCGAGTTTGTCTTTTCTTTGTAGTATGCTAAAGCTCTTTTGCAATCTAGTGTGTGCAGTAGTTTTTCCCTATCATTTGCATGAGGTTTAGGGAAAAAGGTGGGTAATTCCATGGTCTGATTGAGATGGAATTGAGAAACCACTTTTGGTAGGAAGGATGGGTGAGTTCGGAGAACCACCTTTTGGTGATGAAATTGCAAATATGGAGAATAATGGACCAAGGCCTATAATTCACTAACTCTTTGTGCCGATGTTACTGCAACCAGGAATACAACTTTCCATGTGAGGTATTTAATATGTGCCGAGTCCATGGGTTCAAAGGGGAAAAGCATGAGTTGTTCCAGAACTATGTTGAGGTTCCATGGAACTGGAGGCCTAGAGATTGGAGGACGAAGGTGAGTTAGCCCCTTAATGAAACGAGATAGTAAGGGGTGATTGGATATAGGAATATTGTTAACTGGTCTATGATATGCCCCTATGGCACTGAGATGAACTCTGATGGATGATGTTGCTAAACCAGCTGCGTATAGTGTATGAAGATAGTCTATAAGTAGGCTCAGGTGAGCAGTCCAACAGTGGTACACCTTTGGAAATGCATCAGGTAGAGTAGCGTTTCCATTTATAGCTATAATTTTTCCTCATTGAGAGTTTCCTGGATTCTAACAAGATGAATTGTGCCGAAGTGGAAACTCCCTGTTTTGTTAGAAGGAGCCTCTCAATCTCCATGCTGTCAAGTGGAGAGATGAGTGTAATGGGTGTAGAAGTGTCCCTTGATCTTGGCAGAGAAGATCTTGGCGATTCGGTAACCGAATTGGATCCATGATGGATAGTCGGAGAAGGAAACTGTACCATGGTTGCCTCGGCCAGGCCGGGGCGATGAGTAACAGTTGAGCTTTATCTGCTATACACTTTTGAATTGTCCTCATTATGAGTGGTATGGGAGGAAAGGCGTGCAGGAGGCCTGTCGTCCACGGGATGAGGAAGGCATCTTGAGCGATCCTGAATTGGCTTGGTCTTATCGAGCAGAATTTGGGAACTTGAGCATTGATCTCCTTTGCAAAGAGATCTATCGAAGGTGTCCCCCAGTGCATGAATATGTCTTGGGCTATTTCTGTATTGAGTGCCCATTCATGAGGATGAAATATGCGTCTTAGCCTGTCCGCTCTCGTGTTTGCAACTCCTGGTAGGTAAGTTGCTTGGACATGTATGCAGTTTCTGTGAGTATGTTCGAAGATTGTCAGGGTCTCCTTGCAAAGGGACCATGAACCGGACCCTGCTTGTTTGTTGATGTAAAACATCGCCACTTGATTGTCCTTTCAGGTGGTCTTGGAACACTTGTAATGCATTCCAAATCACTCTGAGTTCCAATAAATTTATTTGCAAGTTTTGTTCCGAGATTGTCCATAACCCTTGTGTTTCGTAAATCTTGAGATGTGCACCCCAGCCCTTGCGAGACGCATCTGTGGTTAATACTGCATTGTGAGGAGGGGAACTGAACAATGCTCCCTTGGATAGGGTGGAGTCTAAAAGCCTCCATGTTATATCTTTTCTCATTTCGGCGGTCAACAATATCTTCTGTGTCAATGGTTGCGAGTGCTGTTTCCATTGACATTTCAAGCCCCATTGCAGGCGTCTCATGTGTAGCCTGGTGTTGGGAACCATGAAAATCACTGCTGGCATGTGGCCCAGGACTACTAAAACCTGTCTTGCTGAAGGTCTCTGAGGTATGTAAAAGGTATGTAAAAGAGGACGGAATTGTGATATTCTGTCGCTTGGCAGGTATGCCCTGTTGCACGTAGTGTCCAGGCATGCTCCTATGAACTGTAACTATTGTGTTGGTTGTAGGTGTGATTTCTGAAAATTGATCACCAATCCTAGTCCTTGCAAGCATTGTATCACCCGATGGAGGTGATTGAGTAAGATGTTTGGAGTTGGGGTGATTATGAGCCAATTGTCCAGATATGTAAAGATGGTTATACCTTGTTGTCTGAGATGAGCCACCACCACTACCATGCATTTGGTGAAAACCCTGGGTGCAGCCGATAGTCCAAAGGGAAGAACTTTGTACTGGTAGTATTGATGTCCGTAGCAAAAGCATAGGTAACGCCACGAGGATGGATGGATTGGAATGTGTGTGAAGCATCCTTCAGGTCGATGGAACACATCCAATCGTTGGTTTGAATCAGAGGAAGGATTGATTTCAAGGATACCATTTTGAATTTCTCTTTGGTGAGAAATTTGTTCAATTCCCTTAGGTCTAGGATGGGGCGAAGGCCACCCGACATCTTGGGTATGAGGAAGTATGGGGAATAAAATCCTACTGATTGGGTCCCCGGGTAAATTTGTCGAATTGCTTGTTGTTTATGAAGCAAAGCAATTTCCTCCCCCAATTGTGGTTGGAAGTTGTGAATTTTGAGAATGGAAAGATGAGGTAATATGGATTTTGTGACAAATTGGAGTTAGTAGCCGTGACGTACTATCTCCAAAACCCATTGATCGGATGTTATTCTCTCCCAGGCTGCCAGGCAGGAGTGAATCCTGCCGGGTGGTGCTTGATATTGTGGTGATGGCTGGCTAACTAAAAAGATGAAGTCGCTTTTACTGCAGTAGCCGGCTGTTGTGCCTGCTGTCTCTGGTTAGGTGGTTTCCCTCTACGTTGGCTTGAGGTATTCTGTTGTGGAGCAGGATGCTGGTAAGCAGGGTAAGGTTGTGTACAAAAGGACTGGTAATATCTGTAGGGTCTCCTGGCATATGACTGCCGACGAGTGGATCCCATATAACGACGTGTGTTCGAATAGTGAGGATGTGATGTTAATGATTGTACTGCTAGAGCTTCTTCCTTCAGTTTACCTACTGAGTCCTGAAATCGTTCTCCGAACAGGTTATCTCCTGTACATGGGAGGTTTGTTAGCTTCTCGTGCAAATCTTCACATATCGAACTTGAGCGTAACCATGCTAGTCTGCGGGCTGCAATGGCTGCTGCAGATGCCCTAGACGATGTTTCATATGCTTCATAGATTGACCTCAAAAGGTGTCGAGAATACTCTTCCATGTCATGAAGAGGCGGAGGTATCTGATCCGCAGTCAAGGAAAGCATACCTTTTATATCTTGTATGCCCTCATATAGGTATTGTACCATGTAGAACTGATGGTGCATAATTCGGGCATTCAACATTGAGTTATGGTATATTTTCCTGCCAAACTCATCTAAATATTTGTTGTCTTTCCCTGGTGGGTATGAGGAATGTGACTTTGTTTTCTTAAATCTTTGCATCGCCGACTCTACTACAATTGAAGCGTGAGGTAATTGTGGTATAGAGTACGGTGATGTTTTCCTCATATGAAATTTTATGTCTGTCTTCCTGGAAACTGCTGAGATTGCATAAGGTGTTTCCCAGGATTTCTGTAAGACTGAATGCAGGAGTTCTTGTGGTGGAAGAGATGTTGGTTCTCCTGCAGTATTGAAAATCTTTAGGAGGCCAAGAGTTTCTGATCTAGGGTCTGTTTCTTTTTTAACCTCTAGATGCAGTTGTGAAGCTATTTTTTCCAGAAATTTTGGATATGTAAGGTCTTCTGGAGGGGAATACAGTTCCTGAGGTTGTTCCTGCGGATCCGATGGGAATCCCGTAGATGATGACGGGGATGTTTGCGGTGAAGGAGAATCAAAAGAGATATCCTGTTTATAATTTGGTGAGGCTGGTCGGTTTGCTATGGGAGATGTTGGAGGGTCTACCAACTGCTCTCTATTAGTCTGTGTTTTATGTTCCGGAGAACTGCCAGAAGCAAGATTAGTCATTTTGAATGATGACTGCAGAGATTCATAAAATCCTGCTAAGGATTGGGACAATTGATAAAATGCCTCTTTTGTATGAGGGGGCATTATTGTACGACCATCTGGTTGCATTGGAGTGTTGTGAGGTAAAGTATTGGATACTTTATGGTCTTTCTGTTTTTTGTCGCATATCATGTCCATCGAATCCTCTGAAGCTATAAAAGCGTTAGAACAAGCAATTTGTATTACCTCTGTATGGGAGAAGGTATTTGAAGCTGGTATGTGAGATGATTTAGAAGTCGGAGGGCTTACTTCCCATGTTGCACTCCTCTTTGCTGACCTTTTGTGGTGGTAGTGATGTGAGTGCTTATGATAATAGTGTGACGACAAGTGTTGTCGGCGCCATGCGCGCATATGTGGTCAGTGCAGTGCGTGCAGATTTTCCCTTCATCGCGCTCACAGGTGTCTTGGGTGCCATGCGCGCTGGTCTTCGGCGCCGAAGACCAGCGCGCATGGCACCCAAGACAGGCTGAAGCGGAGTCGGAAGCAAACCGGAGTCAGAAGCAGGAAATGTGGAGATCACCAGGAACGCAACTAAGAACAACTATGGAGTTGTGAACCTCGTTGCAAGGCGATGAGAGAGAGTTTGAGCGCCGGTTATATCGGGGCTTGGGCGTGACGTCAGCAGCACGGGCGGGGCCAGGCTTCCGGGAGTTGAGCGCTCAAGATGGGATTCCTCACGCATGCGCGAGACTGACGAGAAGCAGGCACGTAATGGCAGCCGCCACGTGGAGTGAGAGAAGCCCCTGGCTTCCAGAGCAGGCCCCTGGCTTCCAGAGAGAAGCCCTGGCTTCCAGAGCGGGCGGAATGCAGTGATTCCTGAAGCGGAGGTAGGCGGGTTTGAGCCCTTAGCAGAGGGAAGCGGTAGAGACCGCAACAGTACCCCCCCCCCTTTACGGCCCCTCTTGAGAGGACCGGGTTTCTCCGGGTGGTCACGATGGAACTGCTGCAACAAGGACTTGTCCAGGATGTTGCGGCTGGGTTCCCAGGTGTTGTACTCATCGCCGCAACCTTCCCATGCGAGTAGATATTCCCACCTGCAGTTGTAGAAGCGAACGTCCAGGACCTCGCGTACCTGGTAAGTGGGATCATCGTCGATGGTAGTAGAAGAAGGATCCGGAGGTTGTGGAGGTTCCGGAGGTACCGGATGTTGGGGAGGTACCCGTAATGGAGAAGGTTTTCATGGGTAATGATTCAGATGGACTGAATCAAATCACGGTGAACCTAGAAGATGTGGTAGGCCTGATTGACAAACTGAAGAGTAGTAAATCACCTGGACTGGATGGTATACACCCCAGAGTTCTGAAGGAACTAAAAAATGAAATTTCAGACCTATTAGTAAAAATTTGTAACTTATCATTAAAATCATCCATTGTACCTGAAGACTGGAGGATAGCAAATGTAACCCCAATATTTAAAAAGGGCTCCAGGGGCGATCCGGGAAACTACAGACCAGTTAGCCTGACTTCAGTGCCAGGAAAAATAGTGGAAAGTGTTCTAAACATCAAAATCACAGAACATATAGAAAGACATGGTTAATGGAACAAAGTCAGCATGGCTTTACCCAGGGCAAGTTTTGCCTCACAAATCTGCTTCACTTTTTTGAAGGAGTTAATAAACATGTGGATAAAGGTGAACCGGTAGATATAGTATACTTGGATTTTCAGAAGGTGTTTGACAAAGTTCCTCATGAGAGGCTTCTAGGAAAAGTAAAAAAAGTCATGGGATAGGTGGCGATGTCCTTTCGTGGATTGCAAACTGGCTAAAAGACAGGAAACAGAGAGTAGGATTAAATGGGCAATTTTTTCAGTGGAAGGGAGTGGACAGTGGAGTGCCTCAGGGATCTGTATTGGGACCCTTACTGTTCAATATATTTATAAATGATCTGGAAAGAAATACGACGAGTGAGATAATTAAATTTGCAGATGACACGAAATTGTTCAGAGTAGTTAAATCACAAGCAGATTGTGATAAATTGCAGGAAGACCTTGTGAGACTGGAAAATTGGGCATCCAAATGGCAGATGAAATTTAATGTGGATAAGTGCAAGGTGATGCATATAGGGAAAAATAACCCATGCTATAATTACACGATGTTGGGTTCCATATTAGGTGCTACAACCCAAGAAAGAGATCTAGGTGTCATAGTGGATAACACATTGAAATCGTCGGTTCAGTGTGCTGCGGCAGTCAAAAAAGCAAACAGAATGTTGGGAATTATTAGAAAAGGAATGATGAATAAAACGGAAAATGTCATAATGCCTCTGTATCGCTCCATGGTGAGACCGCACCTTGAATACTGTGTACAATTCTGGTCACCGCATCTCAAAAAAGATATAATTGCGATGGAGAAGGTACAGAGAAGGGCTACCAAAATGATAAGGGGAATGGAACAACTCCCCTATGAGGAAAGACTAAAGAGGTTAGGACTTTTCAGCTTGGAGAAGAGACGACTGAGGGGGGATATGATAGAGGTGTTTAAAATCATGAGAGGTCTAGAACGGGTAGATGTGAATCGGTTATTTACTCTTTCGGATAGTAGAAAGACTAGGGGACACTCCATGAAGTTAGCATGGGGCACATTTAAAACTAATCGGAGAAAGTTCTTTTTTACTCAACGCACAATTAAACTCTGGAATTTGTTGCCAGAGAATGTGGTTCGTGCAGTTAGTATAGCTGTGTTTAAAAAAGGATTGGATAAGTTCTTGGAGGAGAAGTCCATTACCTGCTATTAAGTTCACTTAGAGAATAGCCACTGCCATTAGCAATGGTTACATGGAATAGACTTAGTTTTTGGGTACTTGCCAGGTTCTTATGGCCTGGATTGGCCACTGTTGGAAACAGGATGCTGGGCTCGATGGACCCTTGGTCTGACCCAGTATGGCATTTTCTTATGTTCTTATGTTCTTATGTTAGATGCGTATATAGTAGCATGCCATGGGCATGCTCAGTGAAGCTTAGTTAAAGTTCTAGAAACTTTTCCATGCCAGGCTCCATCGGATTATGTCACCCATAAGTAAGAACTGCCATCCTGTTTGTCCTCAAATAAAATTTTACTGCTCAAGTTTTTACCTGTCCAACTGCTCTGTCTCTCTCCAGGGTGGTCAGCATTTTCTGTCTCAACAAAGTCTCATATTTTTCATGCAGCTGCCTCAGTAATGGTTCATATGATGAGTAGTGTATTTTCAGTCTAGGAATGGCAAAAGCATTAAACTGATTAATAAATAATAACATAACCATTTTTTCATCTATTGAATTTTTTTTCTTTAGAAGCATGAGCTAACTGTAGAAATATCAATGCACTAGTTACCAACCGGTGAAATTTGCCAGAAGATGTATTTACCCTCCCTTGCCTCATTACAACTTCCCTCTCTCCCCAACCTAAACCCATCATCTCAGTTCTGCCCTGGCTCATTAGGCTCTTACAGCTGCTTCCTTCAAACTCTAGGCAGCATGGAAGACAGCCTTCAGATCCTTCCGTGTTGCCTCTTCCTATGCCTCCTTATCTATGCCAGGTTCCACACCTAAATCCAGTTCCAAACCTCTTGGTGTTGCTCATCTGCCTCCGGTCACATGGCTTTGCAAAGAAAACACTGGTTCACTCTCTTTGCAAAGTATGCACATATGATGACCCACATCAGTCCCTTGCATCCAGAGATCCAGAGCCATACTAGCATGGTTCCAAAAGACATATCAACAGGTAATGTAGAAGGATAAAAGTATTATAAATGTCCATACAGTTCAAGTGTTTGTAACAGCTTTATTCAAAGAAATGAGAAGGGTGTCAGCTATAGCCTAAAATTATTGTATACAGGTGAGAGGCCCCCTGTTTCCTAAGAACTGCATTAGGAGGGAACCTAACAACATAATAAAATTCATAAGCAACGTGTCAAAAAAATGGACATAGGACATCAGAAATAATAAACAATAAACAAACAGCATTATAAACACTCCACTGGCTTACCCAGACTTTTAGAAGTACTCTGGACATTCAAAAGTTTGGTAAACTCTGTGTCAAATCTGATAGTAAATAAATAAGAGTCAAGATTTCACCAATAAGTATTTAAAAAATATACTCAGGATATTGAAAACTATCAGATGCAACAGTTTATAAACAAGAATCCTCCAACTGACAGTCTCTCCAAACACAGAAACAAAGGAAAAGATTAAGAAAGCACAAGAATACATGTATAAAGGGATTTGCTAGCATCGGGCTAGTAATATATTGTTTGATGTTGAGAGTAAAAGTAAGAGGCATGTAGCAAGAAACTCCCCAAGTACAATGTGCATAAAACTGCTCAAGATGTAAGGTTGCATAACAAACTACCTATCCATAGTAAACAATGAAGGGGGCCTCAGAAACTATAAAAGTATTAAATAACAGGAGGTAGAGGATGTCCATAAGGTTAAACTCACTATCATTGACAGGCATCCACCGTTCCGCTGACTCGGGCAAAAAGGATTTGCAAGGGAACGATCGGGAATCCCTGTTTGCAAACATGATGTACAGCCTGAAGATGACAGTTTAAGAAATACAAATAAAAAATAAAGATTGAAAAAGCAAAAGTAAGGAATCTGCTGATACAAAGAAGAAATAAAAATTAGTGAAATTCTGCCCATTCAGAGGCTGCTTTCAAAGACTAAATGTAAAAGAGCAATTTATCAAGAAGAAAACTAATTTATGGCAAAAAAAAGGGGAGGGGGCAGGGGAAGGAGGAGGAGGAGGGGAAGGGGAAAGGGAAGAGAAAGGAGCAAGGGAACAGGGAAAAGGGAAAAGGGAAGGAAAGGGGGAAGGGAGAACTTAAAGTCAGATTGCAGCTCGTGACAAAACACAAAAGGTCATGTAGAACAAAGTTATAGCAAACAGTATGTTATGCCAGAAGTACATTAAAAAAATGTATATTAAAAAATGCTGACCATTCCATACTGATATTTAGACTTTGTGGGCAGACAGTGTCAAGCGTATGGACATAAAGTGTCCATACACTTGACATCTTTGCTCTCATTGAATTTATCTCCAAGAGAAGCCTCCACCGCGAGGGGATGGGTAACAGACCTCATTACAAAAAAGTGTTAATTTCAATTGTATGTTGAAAATCTAGCCAATGCTTGAGTACTGGTGCATTGTCTTTACGTAGTTGAAGGCAAGAGCAATCTTCAAATATGCGTGTGCGGATGTTATGTATGGTTTTGCCCACATAAAGAAGTGTACAGGGTTACATGATCAGAGGAAACAAGCAGGTCATGTAGGTTGTGTCCACATTTGAAAACAAATTGTAGGTTTCTGGAATACTGGATGAGGTTGCAAGCAAGTCCAATTTTCTCCACTATACCTTCTAATCTTGATTGCGCCAGGGTTTACTGTAAGTCTACATGGGACCCACCGGATCCTGCAGACTCTTTGATAACATTGTTTGAAAAGCTTGTCATGTTTGATACAATGGTTTGCGAATATATTTTTCAGAACATCACTAAGTCTGATTGTTATACCTTAAGGTCTCTTTTGTCTGAGCTTCCATTATAGTGAAACCTGCTGTCAAGGGGAAAGGCATTGTTCTCATGGATATGGCTAAGTACATATCTGAGATGGAGAGACAACTCTCGGACAGTACCTATTATTTACCATTGTCACACTTTCGCTGTGTCAGCAAATTTCTGATTTAGTTACTGAGAATTTGGATGCTCATCTTATAACATGTGAAGCCCAGTTTCTGATAGAATCACATTATCACAAACGTACCTTTTATATTCTTCCTAAAGTCCATAAATCGTTGATCAACCCCCCAGGGAAACCAACTGTTTCAGGCATAGGCTCTCTTTTAGAAACTTTGTCTTGCTTAGTGGACTATTTTTTTAGATCATTAGTCCCCTTAGCTCGATCCTATGTGCATGACTCTGGGCACTTGATCACATTGATTAATCATTTACCATTATTTACATCATGTATTCTTTTGGTAACCATGGATCTTGAATCCTTGTATATAAATATTCCCCAAAACAAGGGTATGTCCAATGTCCACTCTGCACTTCAAACTTGTAAAAACATTCCGAAATCTCTGATACCCTTTTTGATTACCTTTACTCGCCTAACACAGACCCAAAACTTCTTCTCTTTCAATGGGACCATATACCAACTGATCAAAGATACAGCAGTTGGGGCCACCAAGGCCCCCGACATTGCTTGTCTCTATATCACTGATTTTGAGACCAAAACATTGTATCATTCATTTTTTTGGCCCTTTAAAAATGTATCATCGATATAACGCAAACAAATTTTAATAATCTGGGAGGGCACTGAAATTCAGTTTTACATGTTTCTAGACTGGCTGAACTGTAACCCACAACTACGCTTTTCAGCTTCAATTCACTCCTTTACTGTTTCTTTTCTGGATATTAAGATCTCATTTATAGATGGTCAGTTTTTCACATCTATCTATAGGAAGCCTATGGACAAACACACATTATTAGCATATAAAAGTTGCCATCCACGACACCTTCAAGATAACATTCCCATTGGCCAGTTCATTAATTTACGCCATCTCTGCACTACATGGGATGAGTTTATTAACCAAGTACAGATTATGTTTCAGAACTTTTTGCAACATGGCTACTACCCTAATGAAGCTGTCAAAAGAGCCTTCAAACGAGCACTTTATGTCAATCGTGACTTGCATTTTGTCAAACTACAATGTCCAAAGAGCCTAGAATCTCAATGATTTTTGTCAAATCAACTCCTACCCCTGAGAATGCTGTAACTTGCATTATGCTCTACTCTCCAGTTAGTCGGTACATATGTGCAATTATCCATCACTATTGGTCTTGCTTGCAATCACATCAAGTGTTCCAGAAACACCTACAATTTGCTTTCAAACGTGGACACAACGTACGTGACCTGTTTGTTTCCTCTGATCTTGTAACCTGACTCTCTATTGTTCCTACCCCCTGTGGGCATACTCCTTGTGGCCACTGTAAAGCCTGCTCTCATTCTTTGAATTAACTGAATTTAAACATCCTGTGTCCAATCAACTTTATACTTTTCATTTTAGCTCCACTTGTTCCACATCTGGAGTTGTTTACATCTTTTTTTGTCCCTATGCACTTCTTTATGTGGGCAAAACCATACATAACATTCACACACACATATCTGGACAATGCTCCTGCCTTCAATTACGTAAAGACAATGCACCATTAGTCAAGCATTGGCTAGATTTTCAACATATAATTGTTACCTGTCCCCCATGGTGGAGACTTCTCTCGGAGATTAATTCAACAGCAGCAAAGATGGATCCATACACTTGACACTGTCTCTCCACAAGGTCTAAATGTCAGTACTGAGTGGTCAGCATTTTCTTTTTATAACATACATTTTTTTACATACTTCTGGCATAAAATTCTGTTTGTTAAAACTTTCTTATAAATAACCGTTTGTGCCTCATCACTTATGAGCTGCAATCTGACCTTTTCCTCTCTCCCTTCCTCTTTTCCTTCCCCTTTCCCCATTACCTTGCTCTCTTCTCTCCTCTTGCCCCTTTCTTCCACTCCAACCACCGCCCCGTTCTTCCCCCTTCCCCCCCCCCCTTTTTTTTTGCCCTAAGATAGACTCTTCATGATAACTGCTCATTTAATTTTAGTCTTTGAAAGGCAGCCTCTATATATTGGCTGATTGTCACTGTTTTTTATTTCTTCTTTGTACCAGCAGCATCCTTACTTTTGCTTTTTCATCCTTTATTTTAGTTTCTTAAACTGTCATCTTCAGGCTCACATCATATTTGCAGATGTCATGGATTCCCTTCTGACATCAGCATTTGGGCAGCCCTTCCTCTGAATGACAGCTGTTACCAAGTGACTTTTCTCTTTGCATTGTTTTTAGTTTTAACTGCTCTCAGTATGATCGTTCCCTTGCAAATCCTTTTTGCCCGTGTCAGCTGAACAGTGGACGCCAGTCAACAATAGTGAGTTTAACCTTACTGTCATCCTCCATCTCCTGCTGTTTTAAGTACTTTTATAGTTTCTGAGCCCACTGTCATCGTTTACTAATGATAGGTATTTTGTCATGCAACCTTACATCTTGACCAGTCTTGTGAACACTGTACTTAGGGAGTCTCTTGCTACATGCCTCTTACTTTTACTTTCACCATCAAACTATTGCATTAGCAGCCCGATGCCAGGAAATCCTAATATAATTTTTTTTGTGCTTTCCTAATCTTTTCCTTTGTCCCTGTGTTTACAGAGACTATCTGTTGGATGATCTTTATTTATAAACTATCCCCTAGATTTATCAGTATGCTATAATTATAGCAGAAACAGCAACTGTGATAAAAAGAGGTGTGGTTAGGATAATCTCCCTGCTCCCACATCGCATAGGTAATTTCTGCGTTGCGAGCAACATTGTCACATCACACACTACGTTATCACGTTGTGCGCTATGTTAGCACGTTCCACGATGCATCAGCGCTTCTTGCATCATTAGCCGCAGGGCATGCTATTAGCTACGTCTCGCATTGTTTTATGCACCTTGCACAATATTTTGGTTAGATATATACACACTTCCTGTAGCTGCCTCTTTGAGGGTGTGTCAGAAGCAGGAAAGAGGAGGTTAGGAGTTTTTGGAAATAGTTGGAGCTTTTCATAGGATTACTGAGTGAGTTGTCCTGTTTTGTGTTATAATCTGTTTCCCTTTTCCTTGGTCTCCGTTGTCATTTTGTGTGTGTGAAAGTTTTTGTTTGTTTGCCACATTTGTCTGTTGGTCTTTTTGTGTGGAGGAGTGAAGAGGTATGTGGAGAGGATGGAGGAGGTGTTTGGATGAGGAATGTGGAGGAGGAGTGTAGAGGAGTGGTAGTTGTGAAGAGGATGGAGCGTGAGAGGTGTAGAGAGAGAGGAAAGGCATGAGGAGAGGAGGGAGGAAAGGAGGAGAGAGGATGAGGGCAGGAATCCTAAGGGAAGGAGGAATAAGAGTAGGAATAGGGACAGGGACAGGAGTAGAGAGAGGTGGGAGAGAAGGGATAGGAGGAGGTGGGAGGGGGAAGAGGTTAGGTAGGTGAGGATGGAGGGAGGACGGTAGGCTAGGGATAGAGAGAGAGGGCAGAGGGGAATAGAGTTTGCAGGGCAGGGACAGGAGGGGGAAGAAGGGAGGGGAGTGGGAGTGAGAGCAAGGAAAGGGAGGGCACCTCTCTGGAAGGGGAAGTCACACCCCATGCTGGCAGCCTAGCAGCAAGATGCCCTCGGCTGAGGGCTCTCAAGTTCAGCATCCAGGACAATGAGATGATTATTGCTGATGTCATCAAGCATTACCCCTTCCTTTTTGGAAACCATGCATCCAGGACCTCTAAGGCATCAAAGGGCCAGATCTGGCACACCACTGCACAGGCAATATCAAGGCAGAGCGGTGTCCAGAGCAGTGCTGAACAGGTGGCCCAGAAGTACCAGCACAGAAAAGCACAATTAAAAATGAAGGTCAGCAGCCGCAACAAGTATTTCCGGCCCAATTGTCCTCACATTCATGCAGGCGCACCTCATTCAGTGGCTGAGACTGGACATGTTCGAGGGCAAGGCTGAGCGGCTAGACACCATGTGAGCCAGACTCTATAAGTTCACCTCAGCTGTTAATGGCAAGGCTGCTACAGTTGTGCACATTATTTGGCATAATGTGCTAACATTCTTTGAGATGCAAAGTGTGCATGTCATGCCAAATGTTCCATGTGTGTCCTTATGTCTACTTCTTTGTTTTAACAGCTCTCGTCCATGACTCTGCCAGTCCCAGCCATCAAGCCCCAGAGACAAGTGGCAAGGCTGGAATGTTAATTGCACCCTTGCTTATGGATGCAGAGACCCAGTGCAGTGAGGAGGAGAAGGAGTAGCAGCAGCAGCAGCATCACAACCCGTTCCTAGATGTCCTGGGCTCAGCAAGCCTGGTGAATGTCAGTTTGAATCTCTCTGGTTTAATGGATGAACCCAGCCTGCAATGGGACACAGTTCAGGCAGCGTAACCTCATTCCAGCACACCACATTGCCAGCACGAGGCAGACCAGACCACCAGCCCCCTCATGCCCCTTCTGGAGGCTGAAACCTCATCTTGCAACATGATGAGCATAGCACCAGTTCCATCCACAGCAACAGCTGTGCCACCAGCACCAGTTCCTTCCCCAGCACTCCCAGCAGCACCATAAACAACACTGGCCTCCATATAGGAGCAGCTGGATTTGCTGAAAAGGAGCCATGTGCAGCTACACCAAATACGGGCAGAGCTAGTGCGCCTCAGGAGGGCTGTCAATGGGTACACCCAGGCCCTGAGTGCCCTGACGGCAATATAGGGACAGGGTCTCACTACCATGGCAACATCTAAAAATAATTTCACTGCCGTCATGGCACACATTCTCCAAAGAATTCCAGAGCTAGCACCTGTGCCTTCCCCAGCATCACAGTACTCAACACCATGCAGCAGTCCCCGTTCCGACAGATGACTGAGGGGGAGGACCCCCCCCCAAGAACATGCTACTCCCATGTGGCAAGTCAAGGCATGGCAAAGGCCCATGAAGCCCCCAAACGCCTGGCATCTAAGGCTGAAAAACAAGACTTGTAGGATAAGCCTGCCAGGCCTCTGTAGAGAGTTCCTGTGCTGACTACATGGAAGAAGCCTGTTGAGCCCATCCTAACTTCAGAGCTCCTGTGCCGACTAGAAGGAAGAAGCTTGTTGGGCCTATCCTGGCTTCAGTGTTCCTGTGCCCACTTGATGATAGCGATGGTTTAATTGTGCTACTGTAGTCTTGCAGCCTACTTCTAATGCCCTCCTCTAGGATCTGCTCATACTCCAGCCTCATTGATACTGTGTCCAGTCATGGTTCAGCTGCATGTCTCACCTTCTGCTCCTGATGCTGGTGTCTCATCTCATCTCAACCTGCTGCTGCCTCATCATATCTCATCTGCTGCTCCTGATGCTGGTTTCTCATCATCTGAGTCTGCTGCCACCTCCATGCTGCTGTGTCTTCTCCTGGGTCTCATGCGCCAATGCTGCTGTGTCTTCTCCTGGGGCTCCTACCTCCATGCTGCTGTCTTCTCATGGGGCACCTGCCTCCATGCTGTGCTCTTTGGTCCTGGTCATCTGACTCCATGCTGTGCTCTTTGGTCCTAGTCCTGCTGCCTTCTTGCTGAACTCTGCTGCCTTGGCCCTCGGGCTATCCCCTTGAGTGTATTCTTTCAACAGGGACTGTCTGGGGCCTTTTGGTTAACAGCACATAGTTCTACTGCTATTAGCTCTAACTTTAGAGCTGTACTGTAGCTATTAGGGTACCACTTCAGCTTTCTATGTTCTTTGCTGTAATCATGATTGTGCAAAAAGGATAAGATGCAAAGTCTTTATATGTAATGATGCCATTTCTAACAAAGTACATACCAGTCTACGCACAATGTGCTGTTCACTTCATTTACAATGTCATGTGCTATTTACTATCTTGTCCTTGCAAAATGTGATTACTAAAAACGTTGACTTGCTCTGAATCTGTTGACTAGATTTGTTCAGTAATAAACTGGTCACAGGTTAGAAATATACATTTTCTGGTTATGTTTTATCATTGTGTGGTTTTATTTATTTATTATTTTTATTATACCGAGTTTCATGACAGGCATCACATCAACCCGGTTTACAAATAACAATGTGTGTAAAGCATAGCGTAACGTAATAAGCAATATTCCCAATAAAACTGTGAACTTTAAATACAGTGAATCAATTACAGGGTGTGAGAAAGTTACAATAAAACAGGGAAAATTAACTTGGAACTGGAAGAGGGGAGAAATTGAACAATGCAATATTTACATTTCATCCAATTAATGTAATAGTATAGCAGAGTAAATAAATAAGCCTATGTGAATAAATGTGACAGTACACAAATATGAAACTGTAAAATAAGTAACCAAGAGAATAAATATGACACAGTAGTGAATGGTAATGATATGATAAAACTCAGCAGGTAATGATGAGTGTAAGTTTATGGTAGGTGGATTCTTATTTAGATCCAATTATTGCATACGAGTTTTTGTTGGTGAGTGGAGGTTTCATTCAAGGCTTGGAAATGCTTTTTTGAAAAGCCAAGTTTTTAGTCTTTTCTTAAATGTTAGAGAGCATGACTCCTGTCTCAAATCAGGTGGGACAGAGTTCCACAGAGCTGGACCTGCTGAAGAGAAGGCTCTGAGACTCAAGGATTTATGTTGATAGGTTTTGGCATTTGGAATTTGGAGTGACTCTTTGTAGTATTCCCTGATGGGTCTGGCGGAAGTGTATTTTTTAAGTGGTATTTGTAGATCGAGTTGCGTGTGTTGGTTGATAGTCTTGTATATGAGGTTGATGGATTTGTACATGATTCTATAGTGGATCGGTAACCAATGGAGGTTTTTGAGGATAGGGGAGATGTGGTCCATTTTCCTGGAATTTGTAAGGACTCTGGCTGCGGAGTTTTGAACCATTTGTAGGGGTTTGGTATAAGAAGCTGGGAGGCCTAGTAGTAATGAGTTGCAATAATCTAGTTTGGAAAAGATTATTGCTTGCAAGATTGTTCTAAAGTCCTGAGCGTGGAATAGTGGTTTAATTCTTTTCAGAATATGTAATTTGTAGAAGCAATCTTTAGTGGTTTGGTTAATGAATGTTTTGAGGTTGAGACGGTTGTCTAAGATAGCGCCTAGATCTCTTACGTGGGCTGTTTGAAGGGGTGTGGGTGGATTTGGAAGTGTGTTGTTGTTTTCCGTGAAATGAGCAGGAATTCCGTTTTCGAAGCATTGAGTACGAGGTTTAGGCTGGTGAGGAGAAGTTTGATTTCTAGTAAGCAACTGTCCCAGTATTCCATAGTTTTAGAGATTGTTTCTTTTATGGGAATCACGATCTGTACGTCGTCTGTGAAAAGGAAGTGTTTCAGGCTTAATTTTGTAAGAAATTGACATAGTGGTAACAGGTAGACATTAAAGAGCGTGGGTGAAAGTGATGAACCTTGCGGCACCCCTTAAGGGCTGAGGTGAGGCCTCCACATGCCCTTGCATACTAGTGTACCTTTGCAAGTTACAACTAGGCACTTATCTGCCAGGCATGACCATATGGCCTAGGACATACAAATGAAAGTTCAGTGTGTGCACCCAAGGAAGACAGGAAGAACTAAACCTGAAGCTCATTACTGTGGAACGTCACTCTTGGATCCTCTTGCCTTCTTCACTCAACATACTGTTAGCTAAGTATTGGGTATGTGGGACTGTATGTGAGATGGCCGGTAAGTAGCTAGTGTTCAGCTCCATATGTTGTCTGGTACAACTGGTGTAAAAATGTTTGGCTACACGCACAGCAGCTATGTCTTCACTCTGTGGGGGCCCAATCAGTGGTGTAGCTATCTGCCTGTCATAGTGCAGCTATAACAAACCATTGCCCGCTTCCATTGTGAGGATATATCACCTCCGACCTAACAATGGGCCTTCTCTCTGGCTCTGGGCCTGAATGCTCTCATGACATCACTCTTTTCTCAGAAGTCTACTTGAACAGTTACTAAAATCTGAGGTTTTGTTCATCAATAGTGAGCTGAAATGTGCAGCTGCAGGGGCCAGGGCCAGGGCCAGAAAGTACATTTTGAACATGTCAAGCTTGTGTGGTGTTAAGTGGAATTTTCAGTCATCACCACACAAAACTTTACCTTGGGCCCCGTTACTTGTGTCTTCACTACAGCTAAAATGCTAAGTGTACCCAACCCTTTTTATGGTTCACACTACACCAAATAGGTCATCAACTTTCAGGCTGCTGGAACATAGTGTCACCTGCCATATGACAACTGAGGAGAAGTGAGGGAGTTGTATTGCATATAGAATGGCCACAGGCCAAAAGCAGTCTACAGGGCTGCTGCTGTTGCTGTTTGGGACCAGGCTAACTGATGCCATACAGAAGAAGCTTGAGTAAAAGAAAGATTGTCAGGAGGAGAGCTGATGCAAACACTCTGCTTGGCACTCTTACATGGAAGGGGAAGGGGTAGTTGATTGTTAACAGGCAAAGAGCATTGTATCAGGCTTTGCGAAGCTGGCTGCCACCAGTTTGGTATCCTGACCTTCTGCAGGTGGACATGGTAGATTCTGGGGTAGATCCTGAAGTATCTCTATTGGTAGATCATGATGTAAGGTGAGATTATGGAATACACGGCATGGCAGCACTATATACGCTACTCTGGGTGGTGCCTACATTAAAGCTCAACCCATTTTGTCCAAACTTCAAAATCTACTTTTGAGAACTCTGAAAGTGTGTTCTATGACACAGCGAGTTGAACATAAGGCCTTGTTGTACCTCATCTCAGCTGGTATGTTAAGAATAGCAACAGGAGTGTGAAGCCAGGTCCAACAACCATATCCCAAATCTCCTGCAGCAAACACAGAATAGCTTAATCATTCATTTCACCGTGAGTTATACATATCTATGGCAAGCCACAGCATGTTATAAGACAGTGTAAGGTTACCTCTATGTTAGCTAGACCCTTCAAATACTGTTTCCCTACCCTAAGTCCATGTCACTTTATTTGTTGTAAGTATATGAGCAGTATAGGACTCGTGCATTCTGTGTCAGCTCTTCCTGAATGGTTAACTGCATGTGGAGTTCCTACTAACGGTGTGCCTGTCACTCATAAAGAAGCAAAGCATACCAGTTTGAAGCAGTCATCAAACCATGGAGCTGTACCTCACAGCTGCTACAAAAAAAAGCTTCGTCCCTGGGATGATAGTGCAAGTCCCAGGCTGCTCGCTGTATGTCCTCCCCAGATACACATTGTTCTGACTTGACAGTGAATATGCTAGTGCAAATAAAGTGCATGCCGCAGATTTTGTTTTACCAGTGTAAAGGTCAAGACAAACTGCGGTTGAGATCCTCGCTGACTGATGACTAACCGGCCATACAGGATCTGAGAGTACCAGCAGCAGGGATACTAAAAGAATGTGAGTAAGCAAACACATTTCTACAGCTGGAAATAGGAGGCTTAGAAAGGACAAACGTTTTAAGTGAAGCCTTTGAAAGTGTGTAGTGGCTGCCCACTCACAAAGCTTGGTGGCAATTACATTGTGTGGCCACACAACATTAGTAGGCCTCTCCAGCATGTAAAGAGAAAGGCAGGCCCTAGCACTCTGGCATGTACGCCTAACAGTACAAGCCATTTGGCAGGTAATCAAGGCTGTAATCTCCCCCACAGCCCCCCTTGTCCCAGCCAGTTGATGGAAATACACAGCCAGAGAATAATTAGTAAAAGAAGCATGTGTCATACCTACAAAGCCAACTGTCACCGTAAAGGCCATCCAAAAAAAAAACCTTCAAAGAGACCCAACTGTCTAAATATAAAGGAATTGTTCATGGTTCCCGGGTACCTGGTGATGACATCCAGGATGCACAGTTGTGCGTCACAGACCACTTGCACATTGATGGAGTGGTAGAGCTTTCTATTGCAGTAGATCCACGCGGTGGGATGATGACTATGAGAGTGTAGTTGATAGCTCCTACAACATTTGGAAATTGTGCTATGGCATAAAAGGCTCTCTTGATATCCATCAAGTGCTGCCTGTCCTGAGGGAATACTATGTAGCGATCAATGCAGTCAAATACATCCTTTATGGCCAGGACAGCGGGAAAAAGTGCTTTGGGACATTCCCCCAACTACCCTATTGTCGTTTGGAAGGAGCCAGATGCCAGGAAATGCAGGGTGGCCAATAGTTTTGTGAGGCTAGGTATAGCGTGAGACCGTTCCATGATCGGATCCAGATCCCCTCTGATTTCATCATATAATTCCATGATAGCCCGAAAGGTAAGGCAATACCTGTTTACCACATAATCTTCTGGCATGCCCAGCAAAGAGGTTCGTGGAGGAAAGATGTGCTCCCTGTATCTCCTGTGCTGTGGCTGCCTGCGTGGCAAACACTGTTGTGTGCCCCGACGCTCTCCCTGTGGGGCCAGTGGCTCACGCACGGGTGCTGGGGCTTCCTGACAAGGAGCTGGATATTCCCTTTCCTGTTCTGGTTGTTCTTGGTCTTCTTCTTCCTCTTCTTGTTGTCCATGGTGATCCCCCTCAAGCATCCATTATCCCTTCACAAGTAAACCTGCCACAAACATAATGCGTCTAGGAAGGCAGGCCAGGTGGGAACATCTGTTTTTATTGGCCCAAGAGGCCCTGGTAGGTGTCTTTGCAAGAAGGCTCCAAATTATCATGCACAGTAATAGCCGCGAAACTCGGTAATGGCCGAATGCAAGCGATAAAATGTTTTTCCCCATACCGCCAAAAAAAAATAGGTGCAGTTATTTCTAAAGTTAAATCCCACATTCCTGTGCATTAATCGGCTGCGGGAAGCAGTAGAAGACCCTCTTTTGCATTTACTCCTCTCACTCTCCTCCCACTTGCACACTCAATTGTATATTTGCATACGCATTTGCATTGCAGTATTTATTGTGTGCATTAGGCCATTATCGCGCTTGTTAGGGCCCTATCACAAAAAGATAAATGACCCGATGTGTTTGCTATATCTGATAGATATTTTCAATATCCTGAATATATTGTTCAAATACTTATTGATGAAATCTTAATTCTTATTTTTTATTTTTTACTTTCTATCAGATTTAACACACTGTTTACCAAAATGAAATGAGGTTATTGGTGCAAAAATAAACTAATGACACAAAACGTTTCATTTTAGGAAGTGTTTTGAAGCCGTAGGAATATAAGCTGTTCTCCCTGAAGCAGTCACTAATGGCGAAACACTGGCCAGGTCAGAGATTTTTGTACACATTGTGAGAAACGAATGGTCTTAAAAACTTTTTCTACAATGGGAACTGATCAACTAAGAATAAGCTAAGTAATTTTGTTTTGGCATTGTACACTTGAATTGAAGGCTCCACTTAAAAACTGAATTGCCCTGCTTCCAGATTTTTTATATTAGAAAACATTTAAAAATAAAAAAAGTATATTGACAATAAAAAAAATTAACCAAGTTGGATAGGCACAGCACCACAAAAAATAAGGAGGATTTTTAACTCATGATTTTGCCCTTTACCAAATCAGTGATGTTTCACTAGCATTTAGCATCTGAAGTCTTTCCCTCCTTAAAATGGGTGGGGGGGTTAATTCAAATTACAGTGTTTACCAAACCTTGAGTGTCTAGAGTGCTTCTAAAAGTCTGAGTAAGCCGATGGGGTATTTATAATGCTGTTTCTATACTGTTTATTATTTCAGATGTCTTATGTCCATTTTTTGATACTTTGTTTCTGTATTTAATTATGTTGTTAGGTTCCCTCCAGATACACCTTTATACAAGATATATGCTGACACCCTTCTCATTTCTTTGAATAAAGCTGTTACAAACACTTGATGAACTGTATGGATATTTATAATAATTTTATCCTTCCACATTACCTGTTGATTATCTTTTGATGATTGGATATCACGCCTACTACTTCTCCAAAAGACAGATGTCATCTGAGGCATTTTAGCGTATTATAGATCAGCGTTTTCAAAATATCTACAACGAGTATGAGGTATACTGGCATGCAGTATCTCCACTGAATGCAGATGTAGCTCATGCATCTTCATTGTGGATATCTTGTAAAAAAAAAACATCTGTTTGTGGCACTCCAGCACCAGAGTTGCCACCCTATATATATAGCAAAAAAATGTTACTTGCACTTCCCTAATTTTTAGGTATAAATAGAAAATATTTCCAAAATATACGTAATAAACCCAATCACCCTACTACCATGCTTTTATATAAATCTTTTATTTGGTTCTGTTATAAAATGTATACTGTGGCATGATTAATAGACTGTAGATGAAGTATGCGGGAAAGCAGAAAGGCGTCACATTTAAAGATAAATGAATGGACATTTTCCAGTGTGATGGCTTTAAAAGAAGGGAATCTTTTGGTGCAATATATGGAAATCCCTTGAAAAAGCCTATTACTTGGCGAAACCTAGGCCTATATTGGGATAATATGATAATTTATGAGTTGTACATGCTCGTTAGTGGTTGGTGGGGTGCACATGCACAATCCTCTAGTGCCTGACAGACAGACACCATTTGGTGAACCTAAGCACATTATGAGGTCCATATTCAGACAAAGTCCAGATATCAAAATTAGTCATATAAACTTATTGAGCTTACTTTGGAGGTATATTCAATAGTGCAGCTGAACTTTAAATACATCAGGCTATCAAACAGGTCGATACAGTAACGTGCGGTTGAAGATTTCCCATCTGTAACGTGCTGGGAGCGCACAATACAGACGAGTAAGGCCATCCAGCGATACAGTCTCCAGTTTCACGCGTCCTTAGCGCTTCCTAAAATAGACATATAACCCTTTCCGCACCCAGCATGTAGATGATGTGTAAATGAACGAATTAGCTGTATAATGGAATTAGCTATTCCCCTCCGATACTGTAACGGGCGCTGATATTATCTCCTTAGTAACCCGCTGTTTTGCCGCGGCCTTAACGTGTTAGTTTACCGCCTCCCCCTAGTAGGTGTTAGGACTGTGAGTCTTGTAGCAAACCCATCGACACCACTTAAAATACTGAAACACAATAAAACACAATAAAAAAAAAGTGATACAGAGATGATCGAGAAAATGTAATGCTGTGGGACACATAAAAACCTGTCAGAAAAAAAAATAAAAATTTTTAAATACCTGTCGGAGGGCCGCGTGGGTCCAGGCGGGCGGCGGCGGGAGCCGGGGAGCGAGTGGTCGCGTGTAAAATCTAGGCCGCGGGCGGGTGGGCGCCTGTTCCAAGCGGCGGCGGCGGGGGCGGGTGGACGCGCGATAGTCTCAGACGGGCGGCGGGATCCGGGCAGAGGGAGCCAGCGGCGAAAACGGCCTCCGGCTCCCTCTGCCTGGATGAATGCATGGCAGTGAAGGAATGGCCGTGCGATTTCAGCGCTCAAGGCAGTCACATGCCGTGACTGCCTTGAGCGCTGAAATCGCACGGCCATTCATCCAGGCAGAGGGAGCCTCTGCCTGGTTGAATGCACGGCCCCCGCCGGAATGAATGCCCGTGCGATTTCGGTAGTCACGTGACTGTAGCAAGTCACGTGACTACCGAAATCGCACGGGCATCCATTCCGACGGGGGCCGTGCATTCAACCAGGCAGAGGCTCCCTCTGCCTGGATGAATGGCCGTGCGATTTCAGCGCTCACTGCCTTGAGCGCTGAAATCGCCCGGCCATTCCTTCACTGCCGTGCATTCATCCAGGCAGGCCGGCTCCCTCTGCCTGGATGAAATGCCGTGCGATTTCAGCGCTCAAGGCAGTCACGGCATGTGACTGCCTTGAGCGCTGAAATCGCACGGAGAGGAGAGGGGAGAAGGGACGGAGGGGAGAATCGCACGGAGAGGAGGGGAGGGGAGGATCGCACGGAGAGGAGGGAAGGGGAGGATCGCACGGAGGAGAATCGCACGGAGAGGAGAAGGGAGAAGGGACTACCGTAGCAGGCCCGAGCCTTGCTACTTTTTTGGTTTTTTGGGGGGTTTTTTTGCTTCAGGAGGAGGGGACCGGACGGGGCTGCAGGAGACCGGACGGGCTGCACCGGAGACCGGACGGGCTGGACCGGAGACCGGACGGGGCCAGGGCAGGTAAGCGGGGGCTGGGGGAAAGTTTGCTGAGCATCGGGGAACATCTGGTACCTGTCATTTCAAATGTCATTTGAAATGACATTTGAAATAACAGATACCAGCGCGGCCGTGAAACGTTAGGCCCGCAAACCCAGGATACTGTATAGGCGCTCTATACAGTAAAATGGGTTGCGCGGTCCTAACGCTTGCCTAAGGCTTCGCAGCCGCGGCATGTATTTGCATGCAATTAGAAGAGAGTATCGGGCGCTAAGTGAAGAGAACTGTGCGTGCGGGGAGGAAGGGTGCGCCTGACACTGCCGCACTGTTTCTACCGCGGCCTTACAGTATCGAGCTGATAGTTAGACAGCTAACTGTAGTCAGCTAACTTTAGAACATCTCTGTGGCCCAACCAGACAGCTGGCTAAGACATCCAACTAACTTTGAATAGAGTTAGCCGATTAACTAAGCCAGCTAACTCAACTCTTCCCAGTTACACCCCTGGAATGCCCCTAACTTATCCAGCTAAATTCTAGCTGCCAAACATATTAGCCAGCTAGAATTTAGCCGGATATGTCCCCAAATATTAATTTAGCTGGATAACTTCTGAGTTAGCAACTAAATGCTTTTAAATATAGATCTCTATATTTGTAGATGGGATTTCAACAGTTATTTTTCATGCCACACATCTCCACCAATATGCCAAAGCATATCAAGTATTGCTAGATAACAACATTATTTCCTAACACCAAAAAACTTTAAGTGTTATCATCCAAACTGTATTTTGGGTTCTTAATGACTCCTATAGACCTTTAAATAATATTTTAACTGATCTATTTTACATTCTTCTTCTAGACAGATGTTTTCTATTCAATATAAGAACAAAGAAGAATGTGTGCATTGTTTGACAGTGAGCCAAACCACTAATTTAACAAATCCAATAGCATTCTAACATACACTTGCACAAATTACTCATTCCAGGACAAACACAAAATTAAATTATGGGTGCCTCATCTTTTACAATTAGCAATTGCAATTACTTTGTGATTACTTCTGGTGAAGATAACTAATGGTCAAGACAATAAACCTGTATAGTCACTGCTGCTATAAATTCGTGCACTACATAGATGATATTCATTACTAATCAGTCTATGGACTTCACAATATGGATGGCAAACTGAAACCAGCATATAAAAATACCCAACAAAAATTAACTAAAATTTTGTCTGGGCATACCAGGAATAGAATGCAAATGAAAAAAAAAATCTTAATTTTTCAGCAAAATCTGAGTTATGTAAAAGAAAACATTCATAATATATAATAGGCTGAAATCAATAATAGTCTATCTTATTGATTTAAAGCTATCACCAACCAGACATCTCAGTCCTTAATAGGAACATCTTAAAAAAAAAAAAAAAAACAATATCAGTAGAAAAATGCCTAAAAAGTATTTAAAAATGTGTGGTGATGTTTTAAATATATACATATAGATTGTGAACAGACACACACACACACACACACACACATATCTCCTTTCTTTAAAGCTCCCACAATGGCACTGACTTCCATTTACAAAATGTACAGACTCCAGGAAATTAGTTGATGGAGGAACCAATTAACCGTGCAACATCCTGTGGTGATTTCTAACAGAAATCCTAAAAAACTACTGGCACGAATCAGATCCAAAAATGGCAAAGGAAGGAAAACTTTAAAAAAGACTAACCTCCTAAAACTGTCCCTTACTAATGAGTTATGTCTCCATGGAGACAGAGCAGATGTATTTGGCAGTGTGCAGACTCTCCCCAGTGGAGGCACCTAAGGTTTTTTGGGGTTTTTTAAAGAGTGAATACAGCAAAGGAGCCCAGAAGTTTGTCTTCTTCTGGTTTTCTCATCAGGCAGTACAGGACTCAAGGTCAGAGTTCCTGTAGCTGCAGGAGAGAGAGTGAGTGCTTAGAATAGCATTTCTCAAGCTGATCCTGGAATATACCTCTAGTCAGTCTGGTTTTCAGGATATATCTCCACAATGAATATGCATGAGATACTACAGATCTGCATGTACTGCCTCCATTGCATGCATATCTATCTCATCTATATTCATTTTGGGAATCCTGAAAACCAAACTGGCTATGGGATGTCAAATCAGGAACGGTTTAAAAAACACTGGCTTAAGACAGCAGTGAGCTCTGAGCAGAAAACCTACCCCTGGTTTCTTGATCTATTGAGAGTTACTCACATTGGTGAATTTGTGGAGAAGTGGAAATATACTTTAGATTAGTCCAAGCTGCAGAGAGTGCAGGTTCTGCAATGGAACAGGTTCTAGGGATGTGAATCGTTTTTTGACGATTTAAAATATCGTCCGATATATTTTAAATCGTCTAAAATCGTTAGAGCCGCGATACAATAACAATTCCCCTGATTTATCGTTAAAAAATCGTAAATCGGGGGAATGGGGAGGGGAAGGGGGAGGGCGGGAAAACCGGCACACTAAAACAACCCTAAAACCCACCCCGACCCTTTAAAATAAATCCCCCACCCTCCCGAACCCCCCCAAAATGCCTTAAATTACCTGGGGTCCAGAGGAAGGGTCCCGGTGTGATCTTTTACTCTCGGTCCTCCATGCGTTGTAGAAATGGCGCCGGCGCTACCTTTGACCTGTCATATGACAGGTCAAAGGTAGCGCCGGCGCCATTTTGTTTTTTTGTCCCCCGACGTCAGGAACGTAGGAGATCGCTCCCGGACACCCGCTGGACCCCCAGAGACTTTTGGCCAGCTTGGGAGGGCCTCCTGACCCCCACAAGACTTGCCAAAAGTCCAGCAGGGGTCCGGAACGACCTCCTGCAGTCGAATCGTGTTGCCGTACGGCCGGCGCCATTTTGCGCAAACTTTAGCATGCTTAATATATTAATACTTCTGGCTAATTTACTTACCCCTGGTACAGCTTCAGTTGATCTCCCCTGTTCACTTCTGAAGCAGACGCTGACTGGATGTCAGGAGAATGTGTGCAGTAAAAGGCTTGGTTCCTGGTTTCATACTGGCAGAGCTGGCGATGATCCAGGAAGGAGACTGGCTTCTGGCTCTGATACTTGCTGGGTTGTCTGGTTCTCGCCCCTCACCGTCTCGGACTCTGTGTCATATTCTGCACCTCAGCAGGGTGTCTCCTCTCTCCGGTCTCCTACCCTGGTCTCTTGGCCACACCTAGTCTTCTCTCCTCGATAGCAGGGGTGCTAGTCTTCTTAGGACTCCCCTTTTGTTCTTCTGGCTCCTTTTCTTTGAGGGGTCCTGCTCCCCGGGTCGCTTTCTTCTTCTTCTTTGCCCCCCTGTCTTATACTTTCCATCTGATAAATATGCAAAAGCTCTTGCATAATCGCGTGGTGAGTGGAGGGTCCTGCCAATTCTGTATGCCAAGCTGTGTGCCAGAGTGATTTTCCCTGTCTCTGACTCCCCCCTGTTTTCCAAGGGAGGGGGTGTTTCTGAGCTCTGGACTTGTCTTGGATGATCCATGACTCATGCTTAGGGGCTTAGCTGCTGTATTGTCCTTCTGTCTGGTTTTTTTTTTCATTTACACAGATACTTGCAAATAGGCAGATCTAGATAAAATATCCTTCAGTGTAAAGTTCTCATCAGGGTAAGGTTTCTTCTTTTTCTACCACGCTGTGACAGTGCTTTTGGAGCCTGTCAGCATTTGGCCTTTATATTTCTTGGATATTATGATTCATATTTGGTGATTCAGTGGTAAAACATGAGATGTCTCCCTAAACCCCCAGTGATTGTCAGTGAAGATCCTCAGTTTTGCACAGGGACAACTGCCATGTATATTCAGAGAAGGAGAACAAATCATTAGCTTGATTCAGGGAATAACTGTTGGGTTTGTGCCATGATGTGGACTCTTGGTTGAGGTGGCGATGACTCCTCCCATGGGGAGGGGCCCCGTGGGGAACCACAACGATAGGCTAGACTCAGTAGGAAGTGGACACAGAAGAAAGGAAGCTTTATTATACTGCTGTGAGTTAGATGATACTTGTCCGGGCAACGGACAGTGCTGTAGTCCAATGATATCACAGTAAGGCTCCAGATAGTCTCAGTAGAATGTAGATGATCACACCCTGATGTAGTACTCACAGGATAGCAGCGATGGTTGCTTCCTTCGGTAATCGAGTGAAGAGAAGGACCCGTGGTCTGAGGTGCATAATACCCAGAGCAGGATAGGCCCTCGAGGAGCGAGTACCTAGGAGCACCGAGGGTACCTGGAATAAAGCAGACAGGACCCCCGAGAGGTGGGTGTCCTGAAGGTTATGCAGAATAAATCCGGAGGGCGAGTAGAAGTGAGGGGCCACTGAGGAGTGGGTACCCAGAGCTTCAGTGGTAGCGAGATACTCCGGAGGGTAGCGAGGAATCTAAGCAAACAGCTTAGAAGCGGTCCGAGTAGCAAAACCGAAGTCCTTGCTAACTCGTTGATTTGGAGTAGAGCGGAGGTTTAAATACCCGGAGGAACTGACATCATGTGGTGGGGACACCTCCGAGGTTCTCGCCATGACGTGTTCAAGAACGTGGGCAGCATGTGCACGCGCACCCTAGGAGGCTTCAGGAAGAAGCATGGCAGACAGGGACACTCATGCTGGCTCGGAGATGCCGAGAGGTTCATCAAACAGCAGCAGAGGCAGCCATCTTCCCAAAGGAGGAGGAGAAGGGTAAAAGAGAGGTGTGGCAGAACGGTCACAGCCGTCTGCGACTGACGGATGTGACAGTACCACTGTTTAGCAGGTCCTGGAAAACTATTCTAAGAGGGGTTTAGGAGTCAGAAGACACCAATGCTGGTAGACGAGCTGCATATGTTACTGTTTGGAGTTTTTTGGTTTGTTCTGCTAAAAATGTTATTACAAGGTATACATTTTGTCAAATTACTACCATGCCACAAGTACCTCAGTAAACCTTATTGTTTGGAACAAAAAACAAGATGTGTTTTGTTTTGGGGGGTTTTTTTAGGTAAAAAGAGACTCCCTTTCTCTAAGGGTCTTAAATCTCATCTTTCTCCCTGTTGGGTATATGATAACAGCACAACTCCCAATGTGATTTTGTGTCCAATATAAGAACTGAACAGGGGCTACATAGATTGAAAAGCATATTTTAATAAGTATTATCTTTTCTGTATACTACCTATAATCAATGTTGCTATTTTTAATGGCAAAAGGGGATCAATTACAAACAGAGATATGTTATAATGATCCCTTATGACAGGAAATATGTTTTTATTTACCACTTTTCATGGAATTTTGTAGAACTGGGGCATAGCAGAGTTGCTTACCTGTAACAGGTGTTCTCCTAGGACAGCAGGATGTTAGTCCACATACATGGCAGACATCATCAGATGGAGCCTGGCATGGAAAATGTATGTCAAAGTTTCTATAAACTTTGGCTGGCACACTGAGCATGCCCAGCATGCCACTCTCCAGTCTCACAGCATAGAATTATGAAAAAATAAAATAACATAGGAGAAAATTGCATGATGGCAGGCGGGTTTCGTGAGTACTAACATCCTGCTGTCCTAAGAGAACACCTGTTACAGGTAAGCAACTCTGCTTTCTCCTAGGACAAGCAAGATGGTAGTCTTTACACAAGGGTGAATCCCTAGCTACAGGCTGTTCCCAAACAATAAGCAGGACCAATAGGCACCCAATCAGGTGACAACAGGCACAACACAGGTGCTGTTGGTAATAGTGGGAAACATCCTGAACCCAAAAAAAGGCCCCTAGGCAGAAAGAGATGGGTTCTATAAATGTATGATATAATGTATTTTACGCAGAAGTTGTAAACCGATGTGAAGGTTTGATCCACACACCGGTATAGAAAAATATGATAAATAAATAAAATAAATAAAAATTCTACAGCTGAAAGAGATTCCGGAAGAAAGACTGGCCGAAGCTGCTATCATGTCGGCGATCCCTGTCTAATGAGTAGTGAGCAGCAAAAATGTGGAGGGAACTCCACATCGTTGCCTTGCAGATCTCAGTCAGGGGACTGCTCTCAGGTGGGTCACTGAAGCCGCCATGGCTTTGACAGAATGAGCCTTGACATGGACCCCAAGCTGCAGTCCGCTTGCGCAAAGCAGAAGGATATGCAATCTGACAGAAGTTAGACAGAGTTTGCTTGGCAATTGCAACTCCCAATCTGTTCTTATCAAACGAGATGAAGAGTTGCGTGGACTGCCTGTGGCCTGCTGTCCGCTCCAGGTAGAAGGCCAAGACTCTTTTGCAATCCAAGCTGTGCAGAGCCCATTTGCCCTAATATGAATGAGGCTAGGGAAAAAAGGTGGGCAGGATGATTGACTATTTCAGATGGAACTCCATCATCACCTTAGGCAGAAATTTAGGGTGTACATGCAGAACCACCTTATCATGAAAGAAATTCATGTATGGTGGGTACGTCACCAAAGCCTTAAGTTCAATGACTCTGTGCACCAAAGTGACAACGATCAAAAACATGACCTTCAGGACAGGTACTTCAGGTCACTGGTGCACAGTGGCTCGAAAGAATCCTTCATGAGTTGAACCAAAACCACATTAATGTCCCAGGACAAGCAGGAGGATGCAAAGGAGGCTTTAATTGAAGCAGACCTCGCATGAAACACCTCCCTATGGGCTGCATAGAGATAGGCGAACCAGTCACCTCCTAGTGGTAGACCACGATGGCACTCAGGCATATCCTGATGGAGTTGGATTTCAAGCCAGCATACAAAATCTGTAGCAGATTGCCAAGCAGTTTCGGTATAGAGCAGTATGTAACCTGTGACGCTCACACCAAACTGCAAACCTCCTCCACTTCAGACCATAAAACGTCCTAGTGGAAGGCTTCCTGGAAGCAACCAGGACCCGAGACACATCATCCAACAGGTCAAGGGGCTGCAGAATTATCCTCTCAACATCCAGGCTGTTAGAGACAATGCCCTGAGGTTGAGATGGCGCAGCCTGCCCTGATCCTGTGTAACAAGATTAGGGGAAGTCCCCAGATCGATCAGATCTTTGATAGAGAGATCCCGCAGAAAAGGGAACCAGACCTGCCTTGACCAATGAGGGCTATGAGGATCATGGTTCCCTTGTCCTGCCAGAGCTTCAGGAGAGTCTTCTTCACCAGAGAAAGCGGAGGATATGCATACAGAAGGCCCTGCTCTAAAGGTGGGCAAAGGCATCTGTGGCTGGTTTGCCATGCCCCCTGTACAGGCAGAAGATGTTTTTCACCTTGCTGTAGCAGGGGGAAGCGAAGAGATCCAAGTCTGGAGTTCCCCAGAGGAGGAAGATCCGGTCCACCACTGCTGGATTCAGAGACACTCATAGGGTCAGAAGGCCCAATTCAGTCGGTCCTTCATCAAATTCTCTGTCCCCGCAAGGTACTCAGTTCAGATCAGCATGCCCTGATTTAGCCCATGACCAAATCTGAACCACTTCCTGGCACAGGTAGAACGATCTCCTACCTCCCTGTTTGCTGATGTACCACATTGCCACCTGGTTGTTGGTCTGGATCAGGACCGCCTTGTTGGACAAGCAATCCCGGAACTCCCAGAGCACACAATGGATCACTCAAAGCTATAGGAAGTTGATCTGGCACTGAGCTTCCTGAGCAGACCACAGACCCTGAGTACAGAGAGTTGTGCCCTCCACATGGGCACCACACCCCAGGGTCGATGTATCCATGAGCACAGCCTGGGAAGGGGAATACTGGAAAGGAACCCCCTGCTCCAAATTGGGCAGGCTCTCCCACCAAAACAAGGAGGTTTGGAGAGGTGGAGTATCGCGGAATTGCACATGGCCTGCTGCCATTGAAACTGCAGGGTCCACTGGGCCCTGAACATATGCAAGCGAGCCAAGAGTGTAACATGGACAGTGGCAGCCATGTGACCCAGTAGACGGAGCATGAGGTGGGCTGAGACCTGCAGGCTCCAGTGAACCAGATCCGCAAGGGACACCAGTGTGCATGCCCGATCGTGAGGCAGATAGGCTCTGGCCTGAGCCATGTCCAACCGGGCACCGATGAAGCTCAACTGCGGCAACTGGGTCAGATGGGACTTCGGATAGTTGATGACAAACCCGAGGGACTCTAACACCCAAATGATCAAGCGCAGGGACCGAAGCACTCTCTCCTGGGTGGCACTCTTGACCAGCCAGTCGTCCAAGTAGGGGAACACCTGCATCCCTAAATGATGGAGGTGCGCTCCGACCACTGCCAGGCACTTGGTGAAGACACGGGAGGCTGAGGTGAGGCCAAACAGCAATATCCTGTACTGGAAATGTCTCTTATTCATGACAAACCGAAGAAACTTCCTGTGGCTGGGGAAGATCTCAATGTAGGTGTATCCATCCTTGAGATCGAGGGAGCAAAGCCAGTCCCCTCCTTGCAGGAAGGGAATCAGGGTGCCCAGAGAGACCAGAACTTTTCTCTTTTCAGAAACTGGTTCAAGGATCTCAGGTCCAAAATAGGGTGCAGCCCCCCTGTTCTTTTGGAATCAGGAAATAGCGAGAATAGACATGCCAGCGCTATAAGTATGAGATCCGATTCCTCCACAATGCAGTTCTATAACACCCTGGAGATAAGTGGAATTGGGGGGAAAGCACACGTCAACGATCCCTCCCAGTGGAGTAGAAAAGCGTCTTGAGTCACTCGCTGGGAGCTGGGGTACAGGGAGCAGAACTCTGGCATCTTCACATTGTGTTCGGTGGTGAAGAGATCTATCGTCGGAAGTCCCCACCTGCGAAAGAGGGAGGACACTACCTCTAGATACAGCTCCCACTCGTGGGGATAAAAGATAATGCTGAGCAAGTCTACTTCCATGTTTTTCACACCAGGCAGGTAGGTGGCTTACAGCTGTAGAGAGTGAGCCAGCGCCCACTTCAGAAGTAACACTACTCCCTACAAAGAGGTTTGGAACCTGACCCGGCTTCCTTGTTGATGTAGACCATGGCTACCTGATTGTCCATGTAAATCATGACTGTTTTGCCCTGAAGGGGGCAAATGAAGCTGTGGACTGCATATTGAATGGCTCGGAGTTCCAACAAATTGAAGTGAAAATTTTTTTCTGAGGGGGACTGATACGACTGTCGCTACCCGATGTCTCCACTCCACCCTCCTTACCTCTCTGGCGACTCCTCCCGCGGTTGACGGACGTTTGGCTGCCGTGGCGTCTGCCTGCCGTCCTCTCCAGCATCTCCAGTCCGGCTTGGGCACTGCCTCCCACCATGCTGTCCAGCTGCCTTAGGGCACGCGCGCCGCACGGCCCTGCTTCAAATACTATTTTGGCGTGAACCTCAGGGGCGTCCCCCTGTTTGAGGAAATGGGGAAGTACCTAGAGGAAGAACTAAATGGATGCGAAAATGAGAGAGATGTGGATCAACAGTGGACCAATCTAAAAGGAGCAATCGCCAAGGCAACTGCTCTATATGTTAGAAATGTAAAGAAAAGCAAAAGAAAAATGAAACCTATCTGGTTCTCAAAGGAGGTGGCTGACAAAATTAAAGCTAAAAGAACTGCATACAAGAAATACAAAAGATCCCAAAGGAAGGAGCACAAAGAAGAATATTTGTATCAACTGAGGGAGACAAAGAAATTAATCAAGTTGGCAAAAAGTCAAGCAGAAGAGAGGATTGCCAAGGAGATAAAATATGGTGACAAAACATTTTTCAGATACATCAGCGAAAAGAGAAAGGTCCAAAGTGGTATAGTGAAATTGAAAGGTGGAAATGATCAATGTGTGGAGGGAGACGAAGAAATGGCAGAAATATTAAACGAATACTTCAGCTCTGTGTTCACTAAAGAAGACCCTGGAGAAGGACCATCTCTACACAACAAGAAACTGGAGGGAAGCGGAACAGAGGAAAATCCATTTACAGTAGATAATGTATGGGAAGAGCTAAAGAATCTGAAAGTGGACAAAGCCATGGGGCCTGATGGGATTCATCCAAGGATATTGAGGGAGCTCAGAGATGTGCTGGCGGGACCGCTGTGCGACCTGTTCAATAGATCCCTAGAAACGGGAGTGGTGCCGAGTGATTGGAGAAGAGCGGTGGTGGTCCCACTTCACAAGAGTGGGAACAGAGAGGAGGCTGGTAACTACAGACCGGTTAGCCTCACTTCAGTGGTGGGAAAAGTAATGGAGTCACTGTTGAAAGAGAGAATAGTGAACTATCTACAGTCTGGAGAATTGATGGACCAGAGGCAGCATGGATTCACCAGAGGAAGATCCTGTCAGACAAATCTGATTGACTTTTTGACTGGGTAACCAAGGAATTGGATAGAGGAAGAGCGCTCGATATCATATACTTGGATTTCAGCAAAGCTTTTGATACGGTTCCGCACAGGAGACTGGTGAATAAAACGAGAAGCTTGGGAGTGAGTGCCGAGGTGGTGACCTGGATTGCAAATTGGTTGACGGACAGAAGACAATGTGTGATGGTAAATGGAACCTTCTCTGAAGAGAGAGCAGTTTTAAGTGGTGTACCGCAAGGATCGGTGTTGGGACCGGTCCTGTTCAATATCTTTGTGAGCGACATTGCGGACGGGATAGAAGGTAAGGTTTGTCTTTTTGCGGATGACACTAAGATCTGCAACAGAGTGGACACGCCGGAAGGAGTGGAGAGAATGAGACGGGATCTAAGGAAACTGGAAGAGTGGTCGAAGATATGGCAGCTGAGATTCAATGCCAAGAAGTGCAAAGTCATGCATATGGGGAGTGGAAATCCAAATGAACTGTATTCGATGGGGGGGAAAGGCTGATGTGCACGGAGCAGGAGAGGGACCTTGGGGTGATGGTGTCTAATGATCTGAAGTCGGCAAAACAATGCGACAAGGCGATAGCTAAAGCCAGAAGAATGCTGGGCTGCATAGAGAGAGGAATATCGAGTAAGAAAAGGGAAGTGATTATTCCCTTGTACAGGTCCTTGGTGAGGCCTCACCTGGAGTACTGTGTTCAGTTCTGGAGACCGTATCTTCAAAAAGACAAAGACAAGATGGAGGCGGTACAGAGAAGGGCGACCAGGAAGGTGGAGGATCTTCATCGGATGATGTACGAGGAGAGATTGAAGAATCTAAATATGTACACCCTGGAGGAAAGGAGGAGCAGAGGTGATATGATACAGACTTTCAGATACTTGAAAGGTGTTAATGATCAAAAGACAACGACAAACCTTTTCCGAAGGAAAAAAATCAGCAGAACCAGGGGTCACGATTTGAAGCTCCAGGGAGGAAGATTCAGAACCAATGTCAGGAAGTATTTCTTCACGGAGAGGGTGGTGGATGCCTGGAATGCCCTTCCAGAGGATGTGGTGAAGACCAGAACTGTGAAGGACTTCAAAGGGGCGTGGGATAAACACTGTGGATCCATAAAGTCAAGAGGCTGCCAATGAAGAGTGGGTGACTCGCCAGAATGATGGCTACTGCCTGGAAGTCAATACCCTTATTAAATAAACATACACAGGCTTGACTCCAACATCGCTCTAAGCTTCAACAGCAAGAGGAAATGTGGAAAAAAGGATTCACACTCACAAAGAGGGGAGTAGCTGGCTTGTTACGGCGGTTACTACCCCAAATCAAATAAGCCTGATACTTCACTTTCAATGCATATACAGCATAGTTCTCTGATTCAACGGCAGGGGAGAAGAAAAACTGATACTTCACACATCCAGCAGAGCTCTCTGCTTCAACGGCAGGGGAGAAGAAAAGAGGGTTCGCACTCACAAAGCGGGGAGTAGCTGGCTTGTTACGGCGGTTACTACCCCAAACCAAATGTGCCTGATACTTCACTTTCGATGCACATCCAGCATGGCTCTCTATGACGTCACGCATCCCGGATACAAAAAGCCTACACTACTGCTAGCTAATCGAGTTAGCAACAGGTATTCGTACTGGAACTCCTTACGGATGGGATTCGCTCTCCGTACCTAGCTACTCTGCCTCTCCATTATTGGACTTACTCTATTTGGGGTACCCGCTTCTCGGGGGCTTCTCTCTTCTCTTTCAGGTCGCTGTCTGGAACCATTACTCGCTCCTCGAGGGCCCATGTTCCCGGACTCGCTGCCTGAACATTACTTCTGCCTGGAAGATACCACTGCCTACACCATCAGTGAGTTACTATCTACTTCTCTCAGAGCTATTCCCTGGAACCAGGTACTCGCTCCTCGAGGGCCTGCCTCTATTCCAGCTCCTGTGATTCCTACCGAGAGAAACCGCTGTATGAGTACTCAACCAACGAGGCTCTATTCTAGAACCCTGCATATACTTCATTTTACTTACTATCTAAGTTTCTCTTCACTACAGCACAGCCATTGTGGGATCGCTGTTCCAGAGCCTGAGGGATTACAAGCCCCGCCGGGCTTCATCTCTGCTCACTACTGCCACCTCTGGTGGCTCCTCAATACTGTTAATGCTGTGTGTCCTAAACTGAGCCTGACCTGTGGCCCCTCACGGGACTTCCCCCCGTGGGTATGGTCAGCAGCCACAGTGTCCAAGGGTCCACCCAAAACCTTACAAACAATAACAGGGACCAAAGGCCTTGGGAGCACATGACCTCCCCAACCCTGTTGGAAGCATCCGTGGTTAGGACGACCTGGTGGGATGCAGTCCGGAAAGGTGCCCCCAATTGGAAAATTCCTGGTCGCAGCCACCAATCCACATCCGACAACATCGGGCAAGTTAGACTCACCGTCCTCGACATAGGATGGAATCACTGAGACTTTAGTCCCCACTGAAGGTGGCGCATTTGAAGACGTGTGTGTGGGACCACATACATTGCCGCTACCATGCCACTACCATGCGACCTAGCAATGTGAGAATTGGCAAGCCATGGGGTGGGAAAGGCTCTTCAAAGTCAAAGCAAGGGTCCGGTAGGTGCAAATCCTGTCCTCCTGAAGAATGTCCTTGCACAGGTTTGTGTTCATGATGGCACCTATAAACTGCAGAGATTGAGAGGGTTCTAGATGAGACTTCTCATAATTTATGTTGAATCCCAGCTGCTCCAAGCAGGTTATTGTCTGAAGTTGGTAGGTGTGCAGGCGTTCTGGGCTCGGGGCTTTCAGCAGTCAGTCATCCAGGTAGGAGAAGAGCTTTATTCCTTGTCTCTGGAGATGGGCCACAGCTACTGTTAAATAGTTCATGAACATCTTGGGCAATGAGGATAGGCCAAATGGCAGCACTCTGTATTGGTAGTGATCATTGTTGTCTCGGAAACAAAGGTAGTGCCAGGAAGAGGGGTGCATTGTTATGTAGGCATCGGCATCCTTGAGGTCCAAGGAACACATCCACTCGTTCGGTTACATAGATATTTGGTAAACCCTGTAATTTTAAGCCATTGCCAAAACTACATTTCTAAAATGTTTACTTTGAACTGACAGGAAGAAATGAAATCAGCTTCCTTACCTTTTGATATCATTAATGAGCCTGTTCTTTTCTTGGGCCACCCGTTTATGATGCATTCGATGAAATTCACGCTCTTTTTGTAGTTTTAGTGTCACATGTCCAGCTTTACTATAGGAAAAGAAATATATTTACTACAGCTGCAATATCTTTAAGGCAGGCTTTACCTTAATCTATGGATTCTTGCTATCTCTCACAATTCTCTCTCAGAAATATTGAGGTCCATATTCAGTAGGCCATATAGTGGACAAGTTAACCGGTTAAAGTTAGCCAGATATGTTGTCCTGGATATCCCCAATTAAAGTTATCCAGCCAATAATAACCAGATACCTTTAAATATAACCAGATATTCTTTTAAATATAGCCAGTTATATATAAAGTTATTTAGTTATGGTTAGCCAAATAAATTTAGACTTAACCAGCTACTGTATATTCAAAAGAATAGCCAATGTTGGTGCCCATCTCTTCCCCATCCTCGATTCCGGGGCTGGTAAATAGAATTAAATTTTATGTCCTTCAGGGCCCCACACCTACCCCTCCACCTCAACCTTTTCACTCCCACCTTCCCCCCAATACCTGAAAAATAAGTTTTTCTTAAGCCTGAATCATAATAGCGTCCTACTGCGATCCGGGCTTATTGCCTCTCCCATTGCTAGGGTGCTACACTGGAAGTAGAAGCTTCCAGCATAGTGCTTCTAGGAGCTACGCTGGAAGCATAGGCTTCCATCATAGCAGCCTAGAACAGGAGAATTGCTGGACCCAGATCACGGTAATACGCTACCATGATCCAGGCTGATGAAAAACTTACAATAAAGGGATGAGTGAGTGGCAGGGATAGATTTAGGATTATTGCTGCCTCCAGCCACGTTTAGTGTTTACAACTCATCCATCTTCTGTAAGGATCTCATATAGGGTAGTAGAGGGCTGTTCTCTGCTGAGTGAACTTCAGTAGAGCTGGAAGGAGGCAAATTTTAGCCAGCCTGCTGCCCCAAACTGTTTGCCGCTCTAGGTACAAACATAATGGGTGCTTATTTACAAATCCAGGGCTGGGGATTGGAAGGGAAAGGGTTGGTGTGGGGGTTAGGATGGGGAGATCCTAAATTGCATAAAATTTAATTCAATAGACCAGCACTGGGAGAGGGAGCAGGAGAGCAACTGGCACCAACACCGGGCCCTTTAGGGAGGGTGCAGCCGGGCTAAACCTTTGATGCTCAGGTGGGAGGGAGGAGAGGGACCCACAAGTTGGTTTTTAATTTTTTAAAATAGGATTACAATTTAACCAACTATATTCTTTTAAATATAGCCAGTTAAGTCTAAACTTATCCAACACATAAGCCAAGCTAACTTAGACTTGCTTTGAAGCAAGTCTAAAGTCATCCTCCTAACCTAGTTGGTTATACCCGATATTCAGCTACATTAGCTGGATAACTCAACCCCTTCCTCGAACGCCACCAGAATTCCCTTTTTATCCAGATAAATTATAGCCAGATAAGTGTCTGAGGGGGGTCATTTATCAAATCGCGTTATGGCATTTTCGCATGCGCTAAGGCGTTTTCATCAAGCTAGGAAGAGAGAACATTGCATAAATTTCATCTTTAGCTGAGTTTCCTCACTCTGAAAGTCATCAAATATTCACAAGAGAGCACTTTGAATGTCAAACTGCCTATTACCATAAAACACGCCCCTTCTCCTATCGCATGGGATATTTTTCGCATTTTGATAAATCCAGGCCTGAATTTGCTAAATTTGCCATTTAGATGGCTAACTTTTATTGGTGATGTGAAAAAGACTCAAGTACCTCTAACAATCCAAAGTCAATGTTTGCCCAAAAATATGTTTTTGCATTTAAATGACCTCATACCGGGCTTAGATGTGCAGAATAGCACGGTCGTTTGCCTCTATATGCAGGGTAGCAAAATTAGTTGCCTCTGCCAAGGTTTTTAATCATTGGTCATGAAAATGTTATTTTCATTATGCTTATCGTGATAAAGTTTCTTATTGTGAATTGCTATTTTCTTTCAAAAATGAAATATTCATATATTTGTTTCATAAATTTGCGATGTAAAATTACAAACCGGATGGCCGATGAACAGTTGCTGAAACAAGTCATACATATAGATGGCCCCATGAAGAAGATTTCAGCCAAAACACGGACCGTGTCAGGCAGCTTGCTAACACTTCTGAACGCACTGGGTCTATAATGTTTCTTCACCCGAGCTAAGTAGCTTGTAATTTTACATCGCAAATTTATGAAACAAATGTATGAATATTTCGTTTTTGAAAGAAAATAGCATGTCACAATAAGAAACTTCATCACGATATAAGGAGAAAATGTTATCACAATAAGCATAATGAAAATAACATTTTCATAACCAATGATTAAAAACCTTGGCAGAGGCAACTAATTTTGCTACCCTGCTTATAGAGGCAAATGACCGTGCTATTCTGCACATCTAAGCCCGGTATGAGGTCATTCAAATGCAAAAAAAAATTTTTGGGCAAACATTGACTTTGGATTGTTAGAGGTACTTGAGTCTTTTTCATATCATCAATATATACTATGACAATTACCTCACCAAAAATTGTCTGAGAGATTATCATAATTTGTAACTTTTGAGTTATCCATCTAAATAGCTTTTGAATGTGGACCTCATATAAAAAAGTGCCAAATTTAGTGATAGTCAACATTGAGAATGTAGATAAGGGACATACAGTAACTAAAAGCTACAAATTTATACAGATTTATATATACAGAAACCATTTCAGAAAAAAATCTGAATCATTTTAAAAGTTTCCATTGTTTTGTGTTTGACTAACAATAATAGTATTACTTATTTTTCTCACACTGCTGGACATAAACAGTTCTGTACAATGACGATAAATATTCAAATATAATTATTCTGGCCTCAAAGAGCATGCAATCTAAGTGGGTACCTGAGACAACGAAAGATAAAGAAGTCAATTTTCAAAGCACTTACCTGGCCTGTCTGATACCTTCCTTTATTTAGCTAAAAGTATGTGTGGCCTTCCACAGTATGTGGACTTTAAGCCAAGTTTAAAAGAAGCATTTCTGGGGAAATGTTTGAGTTGGGGAAGTAAAACATGTCTATATGGAATTTCCAAAAGTTTACATGCTATTTTCCCCACTCTACCTGTACATATATCAGGAATGAAATGCAGGAGTGCTTTAGTGCACATATTTTACACTATCTAGTTTTCCAAGAAAAATTACCCTGGTACAACCAAAAACAATTTGACTGTGTAATCTGCCAGGGGTGTGACCCCTGAGGCCAGAATAGCTAGTTCACAGCCAATCAAGTCAGATGGGTTCCAACTGGAATATCAGCAGGATGTCCTGCCTTGAATGGCCATCTTTCCCTCTTATTAAGCCCTTGTGTGCTGGTGCCGGCAGGGCTTAGATAGTAGGCCCCAAATCAGGACTAAGCAGGAACGCAGTTTGAAGTACAGGCAAACTGGAAACAGGATAACCAGATGAGATGAATCATCAGATCTGAAGAAGCAAGGAATATGCAAGAGTCAATGCATAAGAACATGCCATACTGGGTCAGACCAAGGGTCCATCAAGCCCAGCATCCTGTTTCCAACAGTGGCCAATCCAGGCCATAAGAACCTGGCAAGTACCCAAAAACTAAGTCTATTCCATGTTATCGTTGCTAGTAATAGCAGTGGCTATTTTCTAAGTCAACTTAATTAATAGCAGGTAATGGACTTCTCCTCCAAGAACTTATCCAATCCTTTTTTAAACACAGCTATACTAACTGTGCTAACACATCCTCTGGCAACAAATTCCAGTGTTTAATTGTGCGTTGAGTGAAAAAGGACTTTCTCCGATTAGTTTTAAATATGCCACATGCTAACTTCATGGAGTGCCCCCTAGTCTTTTTATTATCTGAAAGAGTAAATAACCAATTCACATCTACCCGTTCTTGACCTCTCATGATTTTAAACACCTCTATCATATCCTCCGTCAGCCGTCTCTTCTCCAAGCTGAAAAGTCCTAACCTCTTTAGTCTTTCCTCATAGGGGAGCCGTTCCATTCCCCTTATTATTTTGGTCGCCCTTCTCTGTACCTTCTCCATCGCAATTATATCTTTTTTGAGATGTGGTGACCAGAATTATACACAGTATTCAAAGTGCGGTCTCACCATGGGGCGATATAGAGGCATTATGACATTTTCCGTTTTATTCACCATTCCCTTTCTAATTATTCCCAACATTCTGTTTGTGTTTTTGACTGCTGCAGCACACTGAACAGATGATTTCAATGTGTTATCCACTATGACGTCTAGATCTCTTTCTTGGGTGATAGCACCTAATATGGAACCGAACATTCTGTAACTATAGCATGGGTTATTTTTACCTATAATCATCACCTTGCACTTATCCACAATAAATTTCATCTGCCATTTCGATGCCCAATTTTCCAGTCTCACAAGGTCTTCCTGCAATTTATCACAATCTGCTTGTGATTTAACTACTCTGAACAATTTTGTGTCATCTGCAAATATGATTATCTCACTCGTCGTATTTCTTTCCAGATCATTTATAAATATATTGAAAAGTAAGGATCCCAATACAGATCCCTGAGGCACTCCACTGTCCACTCCCTTCCACTGAGAAAATTGTCCATTTAATCCTACTCTCTGTTTCCTGTCTTTTAGCCAGTTTGCAATCCACGAAAGGACATCGCCACCTATCCCATGACTTTTTACTTTTCCTAGAAGCCTCTCATGAGGAACTTTGTCAAACGCCTTCTGAAAATCCAAGTATACTATATCTACCGGTTCACCTTTATCCACATGTTTATTAACTCCTTCAAAAAAGTGAAGCAGATTTGTGAGGCAAGACTTGCCTTGGGTAAAGCCATACTGACTTTGTTCCATTAAACCATGTCCTTCTATATGTTCTGTGATTTTGATGTTTAGAACACTTTCCACTATTTTTCCTGGCATTGAAGTCAGGCTAACCGGTCTGTAGTTTCCCAGATCACCCCTGGAGCCCTTTTTAAATATTGGGGTTACATTAGCTATCCTCCAGTCTTCAGGTACAATGGATGATTTTAATGATAGCTTACAAATTTTTACTAATAGGTCTGACATTTCATTTTTTAGTTCTTTTAGAACCCTGGGGTGTATACCATCTGGTCCAGGTGATTTACTACTCTTCAGTTTGTCAATCAGGTCTACCATATCTTCTTGGTGATGTGAAAAAGACTCAAGTACCTCTAACAATCCAAAGTCAATGTTTGCCCAAAAATATGTTTTTGCATTTAAATGACCTCATACTGGGCTTAGATGTGCAGAATAGCACGGTCGTTTGCCTCTATATGCAGGGTAGCAAAATCAGTTGCCTCTGCCAAGGTTTTTAATCATTGGTCATGAAAATGTGACGTCACGCCTTGAGCGGCCAAATTGCACGCACAGGCTGAATGCACGGAGGAGAAGTGGCCGCAGCTGGAGCAATCGTGTCAGAGGGCTCGTGCAGACATCTATCTTCACCGGCGGGGCCACTTTCACTGCCGGCTGCCCCAGGGAGGCAGGGGGAAGCCCCTGGGAGGCAGGGGAGCCGCGGTGCATCTCCAGAGGAGGGCTGCAAGAGTAAGTTACACTTCACATGTCTCTTTTCTCCTTTTCTCCTTTTTTGCTCCTTTTTCGCTTTCGTTGCTTCAGGAGGAGGGTAGAGAGGACTGGGCTGCCCCTTTTTCACTCACTGGCCAGCTTTCGTTGCTTTGGGAGGAGGGTAGAGAGGACTGGGCTGCCCCTTTTTCGCTCACCGGCCAGCTTTCGTTGCTTCGGGAGGAGGGTAGAGAGGACTGGGCTGCCCCTTTTTCGCTCACCGGCCAGGGCTGGTGAGCGAGGGCTGGGGGAAAGTTTGCCGCCTACCCTTACCCCCGCCTCTAACGCAGGGGTAAGAGTAGGCGGTAAGTTAGCAGGTTAAACGCATGGCTAAACTGCAGGTAAAAAAGGCGATAGTCAGGGCGCGCGTTACTGAATGGGGGGGGGGAATAGCTAATCTGATCATTTACATCTCATATACATGCCGCGGAAGGAAGGGGTTACTTGTTTATTTAAAGAGGCGGTAAGAATGGGTTAAAGGGGATAGTGGATCGCGGGTTGGGCTAACGCGGCCAAATTGTGAGTAAAAGGCGGGTTAGAAACAGGGTAACCACGGTCGCACTTTACTGTATTGATCTGAAAGTCAGCCAGGGAAGGAAATGCTTTAGAGGAAGGAGATGGAAAGAGTATCATCGTTGTCATGCAATGGTGACACATAGTGGATGGATTTAAAGGTTCTAGAAGGAACCGTGATACATGTTCCCAGTCAAGGACTAATGCTACAATAACTAGACTAAAATAAGATGGGGGGGGGGGTGAGATTCCGAGGTAAATGCAAATAAAAGCTCATGCCACCAGATCAAATCCCTGGTTCTAACTGAGCTGGAAGCCCAAAGGAACAGGAGGAAACTGCCAGGTTAAAAAAAAAGAAAAGAAAAGGATGCTTCACAGTCCTTTCCTTCAGCGAAATCTTCAAAAGCAAAGTCAGACTAACTAGCTTGTAATTTCCAGCCTCCTCCCTATTACCACTTAAAGAAAATTAAATCTTTCATATTTATTAATCTGCTATAGCTTTATCAACCCTTGTGGTAGCTCAAGCAGTCAGAGGCTTGGGTACAGCCAGAGGAAACCACCAGTAGACTCTGGTGGTGCCTCAGCGGTCTTTATTTACAGTGAAATTAAACAAACAAAATGGCCACTGACCTTCACATCAGGACAAGAAATGCAAACAAAAGCAAACCGTGCAGCAGTTCAGCTTAATCTCAAGAAAGTGCAGGCAATACACAGTCTTTTATAATAGCAGCAACAAGCAGCAGCCCAGCTTGACTGCAAGTCCCAAAACAGTAGTACAGCTGACTTTAGCTTCAGGGAACAGTTAGTTTTCAGACATAGCAAGACTTAACAAATGGGAACTCTTTCCATGATCCTCAAGGCTTCCCTAACCCTTCTAGGCCGTGAGGTCTTATGCTCTGGTGAAGGACTCCTCCCTCCATCTAGGATTCCTTGTAGGTTTCACCCTTACGGAGGACCAGGAAGGATAGCTGTGCCCAGTCCTTTAAAGTAGTCTGAGGGAGATGTCTGTAAACTCTCTCACATCACACAATGCCACTTTTATATCCTTGCCATCTAATGGCCCAAATGACTTCCTCACAAGATTGTCTGTGATGTACTTGAAAATGTTTTTAGCACTTTTACACATTTTACCTTAACGTTTTTAACACTTCCTTATATTTTTGCTTTGTCTGTGTCACACTTGGCTGACTAAGGCAGCTACAATGTGGTCAGCCTCACTCACTTGAGATGCCCTCATGGTGCTCCTCCATCACTGCTCCTACATGCGTGCACTTCAGGGTCTTCTAGGTCCCACAGTGTGAAGTGCCTTCTTGACCCCGGCTAATGATGTCATCCCAGCTGGGGATTTAAATCCTGAGCATGCAGCCTGCCAGTGCCTTCGCAACAAGTCTTCTGTGCAGCAGTCTTGTTGCTTCTGGGTACTGATTCCAATTCTTGTATTTTCCTGCCCTTGGAATTCTTTGTGCCTTGTCCTGTTCTCTTCCTGCTGGTGTTTCCCTTGACATGCTACCTGGTGCCTTGACCTTGGATCAGCCCTGGACTTCTTGTTACCTTCCATCTGCCTCTACCCCAGATCAGATTTGGATTTCTCCTTGCCTTCTGCCTGCCTCGATCTCGGATCAGACCCGGCCTTCGCTTTGCTCTCTACCATTCCTGACCTTGGCTAGCCCCCGACTTTATCTCAGCTTGGCTACTCAGCTTACAAGCCCTGCCAGCCACCAGAACCTAAGAGCACAATCTAAGAAGGAGGAGGTTGGTCAGGTGAAGATTCTATCTAATGGTGAGCCAGCTGCCATCTGTTAAGGCCTATCTTGTGCTTGCAAAAAAATAGGCTACACAATCTTAGGGACAGATTTTCAAAGCCCTACTGTTACGCTCTCCTCCTCCTGAGGGAAGGAGTTAGCAATCTGTTATGCTTTCCTCCTCCAAAGGGGAGGAGTTAGCAATCTGCTGTCGCTCACCCCGCCAGGAGGGCGGAGTTAGCAAACTGTTCTGCTGTTCTCCTGAAAGGGGAAAGAGTAGCGATAGGACATGACCTGCTCCTCCAGAGGGGAGGAGTTAGCTATCTGTAGATCTGTTAACGAACTGCTGTTAGATGCTCCTGTAAGGAAAGGATGTAGCAATCTGATACCAATCTGCTAAGGAGTAGCAATCTGTTATGGATCAGCTCTCCAAGGAAGAGGAGTTGGTAATCTTGAATAATGATACTCTTCTGAGGAGAGGAGCTAACAATAGGTATACTGTACTTCGCTACTGAGATAGCAATCTATCATGCCTCTGCTACGGAGTAACAATCTGTATATATATAAGCTGCTGGCAAGTCTCAAGTAAGAGGAGTAGCTGTCTATATAATACTTCCGTGAGCGGAGTTAGTGGTCTGTAGTAGGGATGTGCATTCGTTCCCTACGAATTGGGAATCCGCAATGTATAGGGCCTTATTTGTATTCGTGGGGAAGGGGAACATATCGCGATTCCTCACAAATACAACGAATCTTCGCTGAATTATTCGGCCGCCTAGGAGCCAATTTAAACAAACCCTCCCACCCTCCTGACCCCCCCCCCCCAAGACTTACCAAAACTCCCTGGTGGTCCAGCGGGGGGTCCGGGAGCCATCCCCTGCACTCACACCCTCGGCTGCCGGTTTCAAAATGGCGCCGATAGCCTTTGACCTACTATGTCACAGGGGCTATCGGTGCCATTGGTCGGCCCCTGTCACATGGCCATCGGCGCCATCTTGTGCTCCTACCATGTGACAGGGGCTGACCAATGGCACCGGTAGCCCCTGTGACATAGTAAGGGCAAAGAAAAATTTGTGACTGATGCCCTGTTTGTGAAACCACAAGACAGATTCACTAAAGATGGTTGTACTGGAGAGTCCTGATCCTGCCAGAAGCTAAACTTCCTGCTTCACAAGTCTTGCGCCCCCCCACCCCCGTTGAAAAATACCCATGTCAAGGGATATGTTGCATTAGGCAATCTGCAGGGGGCTCCCGCAAATTGCCACACTCACCTCCCCGGGAAGGCCATCCCCACTAGCTCCCAACACAGCCCAATGTCGCTGGCTCTCCATGCAGTGGTATGCCACTCTCAGATGTAGCAGGGTTTCACCACCTCACCACACAGCAGGACACTGCTGGTCCCAACCTGCCAAGTTCCTCCTTAGGCGCACACACGCCCCACTTCACAGTATTTAAAGGGCCTGAAGTGGAAAAAGCCCCATGGTGCCTCCTGATGACCTCATATGCCAAGCCCTATAAAGGGCTCTCTGTCTTTCCTTCACTGCCTCAGCAACAGGTCCAGCTACTGCATAGTAGTGCATGTTGCATCCCAAAGTTCTTGCCTTCATTCCTGCTTGCCTTCAGTCTTTGTTCCAGCCTGTCTCCAGTCTTCATTCCAGTCTGCATCATTTTTCATTGCCCACTTGTTCCAACTCTTGCCTGACTGCCTCAGCCCTATCCATCCCTCTTCCTCTCCTTCGGATGGATACTTGGTTTGATCTCTGCCTGGACTTCATTTACATCTGACTGCTGCCTGCCTCTGACACTTGCCCAGACCTCGACAAATCTATTTGCCGCCTGCCTACGAACTTCACATGGCTCAACCTCCGGATAGAGGAGCCTCTGTCCCGCGTTTATGAAGACTGTATTGAGACTTGCGTCTGGATAGAGGAGGTTTTGCACCTCTGATGAAGCTGCAAGTTGTGCAGCAAAACACCGGCCGCTGTCGGGGAGATTGTTTACATACAGAAACGGGACATTGCGATACTGGTTACGCTAATTCAAAGACAATTGATATAGTCATTTATTAAAAAATTCTTTCTAGACTTAACAGCCGCAACAATTACAGCAGACTTCACAGCCGGGTAGGAGCCGCAAATGAAGAAAAGACCGGACGGTTCAACCTGGTGAGTTTGAACACGTTGTCAGGCTTGCAGATGCGGCTCTTACTTTATTAATAATTTTTATTTACACTTTGGAGTTTCGTTTTGCGTGCCAGAAGCGTTTTCATTTGAAATGATACATTGCAGATGACTATAGTTATTAGCAGGCCTGTTTAATAAAACCAGCAAAGATTCTATAGTGCATGAATGGTACATTTTTAAAAATGGAAATAAATTAGGAACAACACTAGAAAAGAATATCAAGAGGGCAATATTCAGCTTTACTTAGCCGGATAAGTTAGGATTTATCCAGCTAAGTATCAATGGCTTAGTATTCAGCCCCTCTGAATGGCTGCCACATAGCTTGATAACTAATTATCTGGCTATGATAGAGGAGCCGATTTAGCTGGATAATTTATCCAAGTCTGGTCAACCCATAGGGTTGTCATAAAGTAAGATGAATATATGGCTAAGTTAGCCAGATAAGTTTATTCTGTAACTAGCCAAGCCAAACAGCGGCTCAATATCTACTTCCAAAGTGCCAATTTTAGCACTCTTTGGGGCACTAAGCTTTGAAGAATTTGTAATTAAGTGTCTTTGGGTTTCCCATCAGATACCATCATATATCAGGAATGGAAGTTTCATCTCTCTGTTTAAAGACAGAAAAGCCCTGTCAATTGGAAAACTGAAGACTGCACCTTTATGAATGTGTCACTGTAGAATGTAATACCCTCCCGTTTGCTTCGATGACGAAAAACATGTAATGGCTCTTTGGTTTAAATTCTAAGGGCTGAATTTCAAGACCATTTACGTGCATAAAACACAGTTTTATAATATTTATTTATTTATTTTTATTTATTTAACATTTTTCTATACCGACATATATGGCTTTTATAAAATTGCTCAGGTATTGGTGCATATAAAAATATGCAAGAAACCGATTTCACATGTATTTTTATGAACTCTGGCGACAGGCATTCTGGGAGGCAGAGTAGAGGTGTAGTTTGGACTTACATGCATCCTTTTCTATTTTCAAAATCTACCCCCATCTTTGGGAGGGTACTAACCACTTACAGAACCATAAAAGAATTTATTGTCTCCTTGGAGCTGGAAACACTCCTGACTACTCTTTCACAGTCTCTCTTTCCCCCAGAGTTGGGATTCTTTGTTGGGGGGTGGGGGATTGTAACTTCCTTTTCCTTTAAAAAGGAGTATTTATCCTTCACTGTGTGTGCTGAGAGTACCAAATAATAATATACTGCGGCCACTGAATGAGTGTCTAAAAATTAAATCTTTAATAATGGGTAATCAGGTTGGTAACTGGCAAAAGTAACCCAGTCCTCAGCACCACATCACTTCCTGAATTACAGTCTTTTTCTATCAATCTGTCTCTATTGCAGGGCAAGGGAAGCATCCAAGTTCCAGGGCTTGGCCAAGTGAAGTTCCCAGCTGGGCAGGGTACCCTTGACTGGGTCGGAAAAATGCCTTCCAATTCCAACAAAAAAGAATAAAACAGTCTACTGCAAAGAGAGTCAGAAATTCTCTCTCCCCTGGAGTGAAGATGCCTGATGGGTGTCATTCAAGGTCTCCAGTGGGTCTTACTCACAGTAAGACCCACTTTCAAAGCAAGACCAGGTTCCAGTACCCGAGTCTTGCTACAGTTCCTGTCTACTGTTCTAGTCTGGTTCCAGTATCCGAGTCTTGCTACAGTTCCTGTCTACTGTTCTAGTCTGGTTCCAGTTCCCAGTCCTGTTCATCAGCCTGCTCGTTCCAATCTCAAGTTCATCAGCTCGCCTAAGTCCCAGCGGCCGGGCTCCTACGGGCTCCTCCCGGGCGGGAGGCTTCAGCTTCCAAGGGTGAAGCCTCACCTAAGTCCCAGCGGCTGGGCTCCTATGGGCTCCTCCCGGGAGAGCACCAGCTTCCAGGGTGAAGAGCACCACTACGTCCTGCCTGAACATCTGCCTCCCGGCCTGCGGTGTACCAGAGACATTGAACCCCTTTCCCAGTCTCCTGCAGGTCGGCCCAAGGGTCCACTAAACTGAGACTCCATAACATTAGCATTTACGCCATAGAAGTGCAGTCTGCAACTGATCTATGTTTAACTTATCAATACTTATTTGTATACAGGGTCACATGATTGTTCATCTGTGCTATAATTGTTAACATTAAGGTGTTCATTTATTTTAATTTTTTTGTTAATGATCAATAAAGATTCATGTTTTAATTAATACCACATTCACAATAGTAGTGTCCTTTTGTCCATACCTTTGGAATGTTTTTCTGCATATATATATATACACAGCAAAAATACACTCTAAAAAGAGTGGGAGAAAAGCACTTATGGGATAAAGTAAGTTCAGTGCAAATTAAAAGTGAATCTTTATTCATATACATATACACAATTAAAATATTGGTACCCTCACAGTAAAGAATAATATAAAACTGATACAAATCTGCACTAATGACCCCTAAGGCTACATATACAAACAAAAACTAAATTAAATAGGAATGATAGTTGAAAAATATTGTCTCTTTCAAAGCAAGGTTGCGATGTCAACTAGTTTATACACAATTGTTATTCCTCCATAGAACATGAAAACCATGTCTCACAGTCTTAACATTATGAGTAGTATTACATTGTAACAATACAGTAACTAAGTTAACCACATGAAATCACTCACCTTTGATACAGTACACAGATAACAACCAGAGTTTTGTGATACAATGTTACATGTTATAGTAGAATATCAACAGCAAAACTCAGAAATAATATTTCTCTTGAAAATAATGTTGCAAATACCCTCTGTCTCGAGAAAATGCATGAGAAGTCAGTGTCCAAGCAATATTGTGGATAGACTGTATGGACAGAACTCCACATCACAGCCTTGCAAAACTCTCCAAGGAAGCTGCTTTTAGATGGCCACCAATGCCACCAATGCTCTAACATAATAAGCCTTGACATGGTCATCCAGTGTTAGGCCTGCTTGGGCATAACAAAAAGAAGATGCAATTTGTTATCCAATTAATAACCTAACAAAATAAGATGTGCCATGTTGGGTCAGACCAAACATGCAATCAATCCAGTATCCTGTCTCTGGCAACATGCAGTTTGGGTCATGAGGAAGTACCCAGCAGATCCCAAAGAGTAGACTCACTCTTTTTTTAAGTTAATTAATTAATTAATGCAAGCTTACTCCTTACTCCCAACAAATTCCTTAGCTTGAATGTGCATTGAAATAAAAAATATTTTCTCCAATTTGTTTTAAATCTGTTACTTTTAGTTTCATGGCATGCCCCTAGTCTTAGTACTTTGTGAAAAGGTACATAACCATTCCTTATTTACCTATTCCATTTCACTCATGATTTTATAAATCTCTATCACAGGCGTGTCTAACTCTGTTATAATTTTCAGAATATCTCTAGTTAATTTGTATGAGATAGATGTGCATTCAACTGAGGAAGTTTGCAGGCAAATTTAAATCATACATATTCAGTAGGGTTACCCTGAAAGACTGACTGGCATGCAGCCCTTGGACACCATCTGCTCTATCAATTGTCTCTTTTCCAAACAAGAGCCCTCAGCTGTTTTCTTCATAAGGGAACTATTCCATCTTTTCTATCATTTTTTCAGCTCTTTTCTGTTCCTTTTCTAGTTCTGCTTTATCTCTGTTGAAATGAGGTGACCATAACTGCACACAATATTCAAAGTGCAGTTGTGCCATGGATCAATATGGAGGCATTATAATAGTTTCTATTTTATTCTCTATTCCTTTCTGAATTTTTATTAACATTCTATTTGTTTGTTGCCTGCTGCCACACATTCGTTTCAGCTTACTGTCCACAATGACTCTAAAATCCTTTTCTTGGGTGGGAACTCTAAATATGTAACCCAGAATTGTGTGCCTAGAGTTAGGATTATTTTTCCTTGTTTTCCATCACTTTGCACTTGTCCACATTATTTTCATCAGTCACTTAGATGCCTGGCTCCCCAGTCTTACAAAGTCCTTACCTCTGGAGCACTTTTTAAAAAATGGCTTTATATTAGCCACCCTCCAGTCTTCAGGCACAGTGACTAAGAACATAAAAACCTAAGAAATTGCCATACTCGGTCAGACCAAGGGTCCATCAAGCTCAGCATTGTTTCTAACAGTGGCCAATCCAGGCTACAAACACTAAGTAGTACCCAAACACTAACTAAATCCCATGCTACTGACGGCAGTAATAGCAGTGGCTATTCTCTAAGTCAACGTGATTAATAGTAGTTAATGGACTTCTCCTCCAAGAACTTAACCAAACTGTTTTAAACCCAGCTCCACTACCTGCACTAACCACATCCTCTGCAACAAATTCCAGAGCTTAATTGTGCATTGAGAGAGAAATTATTGTCTCCAATTAGTTTTAAATGTGCTACTTACTAACTTCATGGAGTACCCCCTAGTCCTTCTATTATCCGAAAGAGTAAATAACTGATTCATATGTACATGTTCTAGACCACTCATGATTTTAAAGACCTTTATCATATCCCCCCTCAGCCGTCTCATCTCCAAGCTGAACAGCCCTAACCTCTTTAGTCTTTCCTCATAGTGACAAGTTATAAGTGGCTAGTAATTGTTCTAGAATTTCATATTTGATTTATTTTAGAAGTCTGATGTTAATATCATTCGGGCCTGGTTGTTTGTTAATCGTTAGTTTGTTAAGTTGCTCTTTACATCTTCCAGTTTCATGGATATTTGCTTCAGTTCCACTAAATCATCACCTTCAAAAATCATTACTGGTGTGGGTATCATTCCATAATCTGGTTAATTATCAACATTCATTAATCTTTTCAGATGTATCATTAAACATTCCAATTAATAGCACGGGTTACACAGTCCCCTGTCATAGACCATGTTTCATAGGAAACTGCATCGGGAGGGACCAAAGTCTAAATCAAAACAAAACAAAACAGAGGCATCAAAACTCACACAAGGATATGGATAAACAGAAACTATCCAAGAAGACTATAAAGAGGTACAGGGTTATAAAGTGTTTGAAAAAGCTTCTTTGAAATCTAAATTGTTAAAAAAAATATTTTTAAATCCATATCACAAAACAAATTGAGCAACATTTAAAGAAATATTATATAACATCACAGGGATAATTGTTAGACCTACCGGCAAGGATATCAATGTTTAGTATAACAGGGATGCATCAGGAGAAACAGATAAAAACAAGTTAAATACACTCTCAAATGTCACAGAGACATATGATCACCCGCTGTCTGTCAAAATAGAACTGACCAGAAACAATGAGGTCTGTACTGATAGGGGATTTAATATGCTGCCACAGATGAATTGTAATGTACGTATTCATATCTATGAACACTGCTCTTGTTTACATATCAATTTGGAAAACGCGCCTCTTGTCAAATATTGACAGGAAGCCCAACATGCAATAGAGGACCTTCGATTTTTTATAATTGAGGTAGCCTTTTGTTCTCCCCATGATGGCCATTTTTCTCTTTTTTTTTTTTTTTTTTTTTAAACTCAGCATGATCAAAAATGGATCTACACTTTGGATACTGTTATTCCCCATGGTTTAAACCTCCATATCGATTGGTCTGCATATTTTTATTTATTTATTTATTTTCAATTTGCACTTTATTATAATTTTCAAAAAGTATACATAATTATACTCTCAAGACAAAAAGAGAAGAGAGAAATACATAAAAACATTTAAGATAAGATCAAAAAAAATTTACATCTAAACAAAGATATTATATATTCTCTTAGGAAACATTGAGAGATGGAACCTGTTAAATCACAGGGGAGATTTAAAGAATAAAGAAATTTAAAGAAACTGGCTTAACGATTGATGGCTACTTCATAACTATCGATTACCACCATCTATTGTGGGGTTGTGGCCACTAACCTAGCGTTCAGAAAGGATTTCAGCTGTTCAATAACCGTGAATGCAAAACTTTCTCCCTTACCCTTAATTAGACTATAGGGATATCTAAGTAGAAAAGTGTAGCCTAAGGCCACAACCTGAGGTCTTAATTTTAGAAATTCCTGTCGCCTTAATTGGGTGGGTCTGGCAAAGTCAGGAAAAATCTTGACCAAATGGCCAAAAAACATTTCAGAAATATTTTGAAAGTATGCTTTCATAACTGTACTAACATCCTTTTCTATAATAAACGATACAAGTAATGTACCTCTGCCTAATATTTCTAGAGCAGAACTTTCAATATATTCAGTTACATTTGCAAAAATATCCAATTGATCTCTCTCATTTTTCCTTCGATTTTTGTGAGGAAATAGGCCTTGTTTATAATAGGCAGCTTAGATTCTTGGATTTTTAATATTTCCAAAAAATATCTTTTCAAAGTACTTTGAACCTCTTCTCCCAAAGCAGAAAGAAAATTCAAGAATCTTAAGTTCAAGTGTCTGTTGTGATTTTCCAGTGCTTCCAACCTCTTAGACTGGTATGCCAGATCTTTTATCATCTTAACATCCACCATTTGAACTTGTAAGATTTTTTCCTCTAAGACTTTCATCCTATTTCCATTATTTCTTAATTGATCCTCCGTTTCAGACTTCAGGTTTTGCATATCAATATCCATTTTCCTATATCTTGCATCAGCTTCCTTAACAAAATGTCCAATTCCAGCCATTAACTCCCACAACATATCCATTGTTACCGTGGGTGGTTTGGGAGGGATAATCAACTCACCCCTTCCCTGTTCCCTCGGCTGTATGGAAGTCCCTCCGGTAACGTTCTCCGACATTCTCCTTGCCTCCTCGCTCAGGTATACTGGAGATACCGATATCTCCCGATCTTCTTGACCTGGTTGTGTTGCTGTTGCCAGCAAACTCAAGGAGAACCTCGGGCTAGGCGTCTCAACTCCCTCTCGGCGTCCTCCCCCCGATGAGGGAGTGATGTCATCACAAGGCGCCTGTTGTCGGGGAGCTGCCTGCGAGCCAGGCACCGGTGGGGGTCGGTAATCCGGGGGACTCAAGCTGACCTCCCCAGGCAGCGCCGAAGCTCCCTCCTCGGCATCCGCAGCGGGGACCCCGTCCCCCGTTTTCGCCATCAGTGCGGACGTATATTCAGTGATACGTTTCTGAAGGTCAGGCTGCAGCGGGACGGTAGGAAAAACCCGCATTTTGCCTTTTCTTTTAGCAGGCATCTTTCAAGGAAACAGCTTTCCAGGAGCGTTTTCACTGAGTGTCCGCTCCCGCCGCCATCTTGGTTCCCCCCCCGGTCTGCATATTTTTAAGTTTAAACTGCCATCAAAATCATTTTATAAGTTTAAATTGTTTTCAGAGTAACTTGAGTGTAATTTTTGAGCTTTTTTATTTTTTCTTTACATCCACTTTTTCATTAATTTTCATTTTTGCATGCTTTTGGGGCTTATATCTCGTTAACTCTGTTTTCCTTTTAACCCGTGTTGCTGAACATCTTCCTATGTCAGCATATACAGTTCCCTTTCAGTGCAGACATTGTTTATGGGCAGTCCTATTTTAGTAATCATATGTCTCTGCTTTGTGCCATTTGAGAGTGTATTTAAATTACATTTTTAGCCATTTCTCTCGTTGTATCTCTGTTATACTAAAAACGGACTTCCTTGACGATAGGTCCAACGATTATTTCTATGGCGTTACACAATTTTTCTTTAAATGCTGCTCGATTTGTTTTGTGATATTGATTTTAAAAGTTCACTATCAGTGCAGGTGTCATTGTTTCAGGGCGGTCCTAATCTGGAAGACAGACAGCGAATAATCACATGACTTGGTTTTGGCACCATTTGAGAGTGTATTTAAATGTAGTCTTTAATACGTTTCTCCGGATGTATCCCTGTTATGCTAAAAACTGACATCCTTGCCAATAGGTCTAACAATTTTTCCTGTGATGTTATACAACTTTTCTTTAAATGTTGCTCAATTTGTTTTGTGATATCGATTAAAAATGTTTTTTTTCTAATTTTAGAATTTAAAGAAGTTTTTGCAAACACTTTATAATCCTGTACCTCTTTATAGTCTTCTTGGTAAGTTTCTTCTTATTCATATCCTGTGTGAGTTTTCATGCCTCTAGGGTCCTTCCTTTTATACGAATATAATGTAATTTTTTGTTTTGTTTTGAATTAGACGTTGGTCCCTCCCGACGTTGTTTCCTTCAAAGCTCGGTCCATGTTGGGGACCCTGTAACCAGTGCTATTTATTGTAATGTTTAACGATACATCTGAAAAGATTAATAAATGATGAGTAACCAGATTATGGACAATTAAGAAGCTTTCTTGCCCTTCCTCTTGTTTTTTCTATGACTATTGTGAGTTGGGCTCTCACCTGTTTTTTTGTTGTGGCTATCTTTCCAACATCCTCCTCAGTTAAAAATCAAAGTAACTTATTCAGTTTTTCTATTGTGGTCCTATCCTTCTGGAGCAATACATTTTCCCCCGGTCATCTAATAATCCAACTGAATGCCTCACATGCTTCTTGCTTTTGATATATTTGAAAAAAAGTTATTATTAATTAATTTTTACTTCTGTGGCAAGTTTCATTTCAAATTCTTTCTTGGCCTGCTTTATTAATGTTTTACACATAACAGGTACTTATGTTTACTGGGGTAACCTGTACAGAGCAGTAGTTACTATCCTAAGGGAAAAATAAATAAATAAATGTGCTGGGTAGACTGGATGGACCACTTAGATCTTTTACTGCTGTCATTTACTATGTTATGATTGATCCTCTTCTTCTAAAATGATCCGTCTTCCATTTTTTGAAAGATGCCTTTTTTTTTCCTCTCTCCCTTCAACCTTTTTTAATGCATGGAATATATTTCATCTCAGCTAACACTGTCAGGTGAAAGAGTTCTATTAAAGAAAAAAAAAGGCAGCGATCAGGCATATCCAGGCCAAAGTTAAACCAGGTATCCATCCAAGAGAGAAGAAGAGGGGCAGATAGGCAGGGCAGGCAGGCTAAACAGAACAGGCTGGAGTGAAGACAGAAGATGAACCAAAGACAGTTGGACAAGGATTAAAGACATGGCTGGACCACTGGAAGTAACATACTCTATTCAGAAGTAGCTAGACCTTTTGCTGAGGCAATGAGGGAGAGACAGCAAGGGCCTTCTATAGGCCTGCAATGTGATGTCATCAGGAGGCACTGCGGGGCTTTTCCTGCCATGGGCCTTTTAAATGTAGCAACGTTGGACATGCGCGCATCTAAAGTGGCGCGCAGCTCGTCAGAGTTGGCAGCATCCTGCTAAATGGAGCGCTGGCGGCACTTTGCTGAGTTGGAGTGTGGCGTTCTGCCACAAGAAGGCCCGGAGGCATTTGGCTGCATCGGAGACCACTGAGGCGGCCTGGTCTGGAAGGTGAGTGCAGCGGTTTGTGGGGGTCTGCGTACAGACTACCAAGCGTAACAGATTCTCTTGCAATCAAAGCTTTACATAACTTGTTCACCTTTATGAACCAGTGGCCTGGGTTAAAATATTGGTAGAATGAATGATTATAGGGGCATAGTGTGACTGCTGAAGTTGATGGTGCACCAGAAAATTTGCTGTTGCCATATGACCAACCCTCCAAGCTGTCTCCCCAAACTGACAAGATCAACAAAAGTCAGGCACACAATGTCCCCTTTGATGGGCTAACATGCACAATATTAAGCCAGCCTTTGATGATTATGTCAGGTAGAGGGAGTCAATTCACAATGTCAGACGCCCAGAACAGGAGCAGAGAATTACTTTATCAGTAACTGGTGCTGGCCGTCAGGAGCGGCTCAAAGCAATCTGCTGTATGAGGTGAGGGATGAGATGATGGTTCCCCCATCAAAATACCCAAAAGGGATAAACTCTCCAAGAGACAGGTTCTCACCAACTCACCATACAAAAATAATTCATATTCTGGTATCACCTCGGTAACAGCACACACTCTTTCAAGTACCAGAAACTTAGTAAAGTAATGCAAAAAACACTGCAAAAAAAGACACTCAGAATCTATATAGTAAATCTACTCTGTCATAATGCACTAACTCCTAGGACTCAAACAGCAGCAACTGTACCTGGGACGGGACAGCAGTGCAAACATTAACTATTTTACATCATATTGGAAAAACAAAACAAGCCAGGCACTACACGCTAGCAGAACCCCTCACCTTAGTCACACACAGAGAATACAAATCGACCCATATTCCACTCTCTAAAAACTAAAAATAAAATATTTTTTGTCTTTATTGTCTAGGCATTTTATTTTTGTGAATTGATTTGTCCTGGACTCTCTCTTCAGTCTTCTACATTCCACTTTCCATATCTTCTTGTCTCCTGTCTTCTTCCCTTCCTTCCCAACATCTCTCTCAGACATTGAACCCTTCCTTTCATCTTTTCCTCTTTCTTCATAGTTAAATTTCACCCTTTCCCCCCTCAGTCCCTCTTTTCACCTCTCAATTATCCCCTCCCTCCAGCCCCCATTCCTTCATCTCTTACTCCTTCTCTAGTATCATGTTCCCTTTGTCTTTCACCCGTTCTCTAATACCCTAATTCCACTACCCTTTGTACTCATTCTATCCTCTGCTACCTTCTGTGCCTCCCATCCCGATACCAGCCCCTGCTCTTTCCCAATCACTCATTCCCTCCCTCACCTCTAGCCCATTCTTCTTTCCCTTACCCCATACGCAGCCTCCTATTAGGGATGTGCATCCGTTTTCCACGTATTTGAAATCCGCAACTTATTTTTTGCTATCTGTTAAATACGTGGGGAGGCGAAACGCATCGCGACTCCCCACGTATTCACCAAGACTCACCAAAACTCCCTGGTGGTCCAGCGGTGGGGTCCGGGAACTCACTCAGACCCTCGGTGCTAGTTTCATCATGGCGCCGATAGCCTTTATCACAGGAGCTACCGGTGCCATTGGTCAGCCCCTGTAACATGGCCATCGGCGCCATCTTGTGCTCCTACCGTGTGACAGGGGGTGACCAATGGCACCAGTAACCCCTGTGACATAGTATGGGCAAAGGCTATCGGCGCCATTTTGAGTCCTGGCCTGGCGTCGGACGGCAGGTCGCTCCGGGACCCCCGTTGGACCCATAGGGACTTTTGGCCAGCTTGGGGGGCCTCCTGACCCCCCCAAGACTTGTCAAAAGTCCAGCGGGGGTCCAGGAGCAACCTCCTTTCACGCCGGCCACCCGATCCCAATACTCAAAATGGTGCCGATCGCCTATACCCTCACTATGACGGCGATCAGCGCCATTTTGAGACTCAAAATCGCCGTCCCGCCAATACTCAAAATGGCGCCGATCGCCGTCAAACTGAGGGCAAAGGCGATCGGCGCCATTTTGAGTATTGGCGGGACGGCGATTTTGAGTATTGGGATCGGGCGGCCGGTGTAAAAGGAGGTCGCTCCCAGACCCCCACTGGAATTTTGGCAAGTCTTGTGGGGGTCAGGAGGCCCCCCCAAGCTGGCCAAAAGTCCCTGTGGGTCCAACGGGGGTCCCGGAGTGACCTGCCATCCGACGCCAGGCCAGGACTCAAAATGGCACCGATAGCCTTTGCCCATACTATGTCACAGGGCCTACCGGTGCCATTGGTCAGCACCTGTCACATGGTAGGAGCACAAGATGGCGCCGATGGCCATGTGACAGGAGCTGACCAATGGCACCGGTAGCCCCTGTGACAAAGGCTATCGGCGCCACGATGAAACTAGCACCGAGGGTGTGAGTGAGTTCCCGGACCCCACCGCTGGATCACCAGGGAGTTTTGGTAAGTCTTGTAGGGTCAGGAGGGTGGGGGGGTTGTAGTTAATTTAGTAGTAACGTATTTACAGATCGACAACTTATTGAATTCTCCATACTTCCGCATGAAACGGAATTGACCCCCCCACGAATACGGATCGCATACTCAACGAAAACTTTTTGCCTGCACACCTCCTATTACCCCCTCTTTCACTACTTCTCCAGCCCCATTGTCACCCTCACTCACCCCCTTCACAGACCTATCACTTTGCTGTCACATCCATCCATAGTACACAATTCCTTTTCTGTTGCCTTTCTCTTCTCTCCAGTTCTCCAGGTCATTCTTACAAACCTCTGAATCTTTCCCCCACACTTCAGACCCCTTCTCTTCCACCATCTAAGAACATAAGAACATAAGAAAATGCCATACTGGTTCAGACAAAGGGTCCATCAAGCCCAGCATCCTGCTTCCAACAATGGCCAATCCAGGCCACAAGAACCTGGCAAGTACCCAAAAACTAAGTCTATTCCATGTTACCATTGCTAATGGCAGTGGCTATTCTCTAGGTTAACTTAATAGCAAGTAATGGACTTCTCCTCCAAGAACCTATCCAATCCTTTTTTAAACACAGCTATACTAACTGCACTAACCACATCCTCTGGCAACAAATTCCAGAGTTTAATTGTGCGTTGAGTAAAAAAGAACTTTCTCCGATTAGTTTTAAATGTGCCCCATGCTAACTTCATGGAGTGCCCCCTAGTCTTTCTACTATCCGAAAAAGTAAGTAACCGATTCACATCTACCCGTTCTAGACCTCTCATGATTTTAAACACCTCTATCATATCCCCCCTCAGTCGTCTCTTCTCCAAGCTGAAAAGTCCTAACCTCTTTAGTATTTCCTCATAGGGGAGTTGTTCCATTCCCCTTATAATTTTGGTAGCCCTTCTCTGTACCTTCTCCATCGCAATTATATCTTTTTTGAGATGAGGAGACCAGAATTGTACACAGTATTCAAGGTGCGGTCTCACCATGGAGCGATACAGAGGCATTATGACATTTTCCGTTTTATTCACCATTCCCTTTCTAATAATTCCCAACATTCTGTTTGCTTTTTTGACTGCCGCAGCACACTGAACCAACGATTTCAATGTGTTATCCACTGACACCTAGATCTCTTTCTTGAGTTGTAGCACCTAATATGGAACCCAACATTGTATAATTATAGCACGGGTTATTTTTCCCTATATGCATCACCTTGCACTTATCCACATTAAATTTCATCTGCGATTTGGATGCCCGATTTTCCAGTCTCACAAGATCTTCCTGCAATTTATCACAATCTGCTTGTGATTTAACTACTCTGAACAATTTTGTGTCATCTGCAAATTTGATTATCTCACTCGTCGTATTTCTTTCCAGATCATTTATAAATATATTGAAAAGAAAGGGTCCCAATACAGATCCCTGAGGCACTCCACTGTCCACTCCCTTCCACTGAGAAAATTGTCCATTTAATCCTTCTCTCTGTTTCCTGTCTTTTAGCCAGTTTGCAATCCACGAAAGGACATCGCCACCTATCCCATGACTTTTTACTTTTCCTAGAAGCCTCTCATGAGGAACTTTGCCAAACGCCTTCTGAAAATCCAAGTATACTATATCTACCGGTTCACCTTTATCCACATGTTTATTAACTCCTTCAAAAAAGTGAAGCAGATTTGTGAGGCAAGACTTGCCCTGGGTAAAGCCATGCTGACTTTGTTCCATTAAACCATGTCTTTCTATATGTTCTGTGATTTTGATGTTTAGAACACTTTCCACTATTTTTCCTGGCACTGAAGTCAGGCTAACCGGTCTGTAGTTTCCCGGATCGCCCCTGGAGCCCTTTTTAAATATGGGGGTTACATTAGCTATCCTCCAGTCTTCAGGTACAATGGATTGTTTAAATGATAAGTTACAAAATTTTACTAATAGGTCTGAAATTTCATTTTTTAGTTCCTTCAGAACTCTGGGGTGTATACCATCTGGTCCGGGTGATTTACTACTCTTCAGTTTGTCAATCAGGCCTACCACATCTTCTAGGTTCACTGTGATTTGATTCAGTCCATCTGAATCATTACCCATGAAAACCTTCTCCATTACGGGTACCTCCCCAACATCCTCTTCAGTAAACACCGAAGCAAAGAAATAATTTAATCTTTCCGCGATGGCCTTATCTTCTCTAAGTGCCCCTTTAACCCCTCGATCATCTAACCGTCCAACTGACTCCCTCACAGGCTTTCTGCTTCGGATATATTTAAAAAAGTTTTTACTGTGAGTTTTTGCCTCTACAGCCAACTTCTTTTCAAATTCTCTCTTAGCCTGTCTTATCAATGTCTTACATTTAACTTGCCAATGTTTATGCTTTATCCTATTTTCTTCTGTTGGATCCTTCTTCCAATTTTTGAATGAAGATCTTTTGGCTAAAATAGCTTCTTTCACCTCCCCTTTTAACCATGCCAGTAATCGTTTTGCCTTCTTTCCACCTTTCTTAATGTATGGAATACATCTGGACTGTGCTTCTAGAATGGTATTTTTTAACAATGACCACGCCTCTTGGACATTTTTTACTTTTGTAGCTGCTCCTTTCAGTTTTTTTCTAACAATTTTTCTCATTTTATCAAAGTTTCCCTTTTGAAAGTTTAGCACGAGAGCCTTGGATTTGCACACTGTTCCTCTTCCAGTCATTAAATCAAATTTGATCATATTATGATCACTATTGCCAAGCGGCCCCACCACCGTTACCTCTCTCACCAAGTCCTGTGCTCCACCGAGAATTAGATCTAAAATTGCTCCCTCTCTCATCGGTTTCTGAACCAATTGCTCCATAAAGCTATCATTTATTCCATCCAGGAACGTTATCTCTCTAGCGTGACCCGATGATACATTTACCCAGTCAATATTGGGGTAATTGAAGTCTAGATGCAAAAGAAGCAACAACCTTGCACATAAGCAAGTCACACAAGACACTGGTGCAGGATAAATGTTAAATCACCATTCTGTGGTATACTTTAATAGATCCAAAATCAGAGGATAACAATGTTTATACTGGCAACTCCATGAATGCAAATTCAAGCATGTAAAGAGGTCCCCCGACACGGACCCGTGTTTCGCTAGGCTGCGTCAGGGGGGACCAAGGGTACAGTCAAATCTAGAGTGTAAAAAACAGATTTAAATAGGAATAGTGAAGACAGTGGCTACATAGTAAAACCGTATCAAACATGTACATACCTCTAAACAAATACCCGGAGCACGCAGGCTCTCACAGGTGTGAGCCATTTAAACATGGAAAAGGGCGCGAACGCAGCAGCTCTCGCGAGAGCTGTCAAAGATAGCAGGTGTCAGCGGATCCGTCCCGACATAACCCCATGACAACCTAATAAAAGAGGTTCCATTCAATTTCTCTGTTGAGACCCTGAGGTACCACTGTATTTAGTGTAAAGATCCATCTCTGCTCCCGGCGCCCTAGGATCACTGGGAAGTCGCCACCCCGGGGGGGGCGTGCGACCACCTCAATGACCGTAAAGCTGAGGTCAGAGATGGAGTGGCCGCATTCAATCCAATGAGAAACCAAGGGCTCATCTGCTCTATGTAGGCGAATATTCGAACAATGTTCTATCATACGGGTTTTTAACATCCGTGTGGTTTTGCCTACATAGAGTAGAGGACAGGGGCACTTAACAATATAAACTACGCCTTTAGTCAGACAGTCAGAGGCCGAACGAAATTTGAATAGCCGTCCAGTGGTGGGATGTGTAAAACCAACCATTTGTTCAGTGTGGCTGCACATAGTGCAGTGCCCACACGGGCCGTGTATACCCTGACTGTCAGGCAGTGCAACATGTGGGGACGAGTGCACTAGTCTATCCCGTAAATTCTTACCGCGCTTATAAGTAAAGCGAAGTGAACTGTGTAAAAGGTCTGACAGCGCTAGAGACGACCAGTGACGTCTAATCATTGAAGCGATAGTACTCCCCATGATCGAGAACGGAAGTATGCAGTTATTGGACTCATCTTCTGAGCTGGACCCTGGGATGAATAACCACTCGCGGTTGGTATATAGAGCCCTTTTGTACGCCCTCTTGATCACCGTACACGGGTAACCACACTCCAAAAATCGGTTAAACATCATGCGAGCTTGTGTCAAAAATTCCGGACAGGTGGAGCACAAGCGGCGAAGCCGCAAGAATTGTCCCGTGGGGATGTTGTCTCGTAATGCCCGGGGATGACAGCTCTGATATTGTAGGAGTGTGTTGCGATCAGTGTCCTTACGGTACAGAGTGGTTACAAAACCACTCGTACCTGCTGTAATCATGATATCCAAAAAAGCTATGGACCGGGGATGGATACAAAAGTTGAATTGGATGTGTGGACTTAAAGAATTTAGCCAATCCAAAAAGCAGAAAAACTGTACATCGGTGCCCTTCCAGATTATTAGGACATCATCTATATATCGGCGCCAGATGTAAATAAACCTAAACCAGTCTGAAGGGTAGATGCATTGGCTTTCAAACTGGTCCATAAAAAGGCAGGCCAAACTGAGGGCCATGGTGGCCCCCATGGCCGTCCCTTTAATCTGCTGAAAAAATGAATTCTGAAACTGAAAAAAGTTATTAGTGAGAGCCAGTTCAGATAACCTAACTAAAAACAGAGTAGACACCCGATGGGGGCGTGGCCGTTTCTCCAAGGTATTAAAGATTACCTGAAGGGCCTCATGCTGCGGAATATTCGAGTATAAGGAGATCACATCTAGTGTGACCATGAAAAAAGGTTCAGGCGGAGGGGCCAGCTCAGACAGAATGGTAAGCATGAGGTAAGCATGAGGTAAGCATGAGGCCCTTCAGGTAATCTGTAATACCTTGGAGAAACGGCCACGCCCCCATCGGGTGTCTACTCCGTTTTTAGTTAGGTGATCTGAACTGGCTCTCACTAATAACTTTTTTCAGTTTCAGAATTCATTTTTTCAGCAGATTAAAGGGACGGCCATGGGGGCCACCATGGCCCCCAGTTTGGCCTACCTTTTTATGGACCAGTTTGAAAGCCAATACATCTACCCTTCAGACTGGTTTAGGTTTATTTACATCTGGCGCCGATATATAGATGATGTCCTAATAATCTGGAAGGGCACCCGATGTACAGTTTTTCTGCTTTTTGGATTGGCTAAATTCTTTAAGTCCACACATCCAATTCAACTTTTGTATCCATCCCCGGTCCATAGCCTTTTTGGATATCATGATTACAGCAGGTACGAGTGGTTTTGTAACCACTCTGTACCGTAAGGACACTGATCGCAACACACTCCTACAATATCAGAGCTGTCATCCCCGGGCATTACGAGACAACATCCCCACGGGACAATTCTTGCAGCTTCGCCGCTTGTGCTCCACCCGTCCGGAATTTTTGACACAAGCTCGCATGATGTTTAACCGATTTTTGGAGCGTGGTTACCCGCGTACGGTGATCAAGAGGGCGTACAAAAGGGCTCTATATACCAACCGCGAGTGGTTATTCATCCCAGGGTCCAGCTCAGAAGATGAGTCCAATAACTGCATACTTCCGTTCTCGATCATGGGGAGTGCTATCGCTTCAATGATTAGACGTCACTGGTCGTCTCTAGCGCTGTCAGACCTTTTACACAGTTCACTTCGCTTTACTTATAAGCGCGGTAAGAATTTACGGGATAGACTAGTGCACTCGTCCCCACATGTTGCACTGCCTGACAGTCAGGGTATACACGACCCGTGTGGGCACTGCACTATGTGCAGCCACACTGAACAAATGGTTGGTTTTACACATCCCACCACTGGACGGCTATTCAAATTTCGTTCGGCCTCTGACTGTCTGACTAAAGGCGTAGTTTATATTGTTAAGTGCCCCTGTCCTCTACTCTATGTAGGCAAAACCACATGGATGTTAAAAACCCGTATGATAGAACATTGTTCGAATATTCGCCTACATAGAGCAGATGAGCCCTTGGTTTCTCATTGGATTGAATGCGGCCACTCCATCTCTGACCTCAGCTTTACGGTCATTGAGGTGGTCGCACGCCCCCCCCCCCCCCCGGGGTGGCGACTTCCCAGTGATCCTAGGGCGCCGGGAGCAGAGATGGATCTTTACACTAAATACAGTGGTACCTTAGGGTCTCAACAGAGAAATTGAATGGAACCTCTTTTATTAGGTTGTCATGGGGTTATGTCGGGACGGATCCGCTGACACCTGCTATCTTTGACAGCTCTCGCGAGAGCTGCCGCGTTCGCGCCCTTTTCCATGTTTAAATGGCTCACACCTGTGAGAGCCTGCGCGCTCCGGGTATTTGTTTAGAGGTATGTACATGTTTGATACGGTTTTACTATGTAGCCACTGTCTTCACTATTCTTATTTAAATCTGTTTTTTACACTCTAGATTCGACTGTACCCTTGGTCCCCCCCGACGCAGCCTAGCGAAACACGGGTCCGTGTCGGGGGACCTCTTTACATGCTTGAATTTGCATTCATGGAGTTGCCAGTATAAACATTGTTATCCTCTGATTTTGGATCTATTAAAGTATACCACAGAATGGTGATTTAACATTTATCCTGCACCAGTGTCTTGTGTGGTAATTGAAGTCTCCCATTATTACTGCACTACCAATTTGGTTAGCGTCCCTAATTTCTCTTAGCATTTCACTGTCCATCTCACCATCTTGACCAGGTGGACAGTAGTATACCCCTATCACTATAGTCTTCCCCGACACACAAGGGATTTCTACCCATAAAGATTCAATTTTGTATTAAGTAGAGATGTGAATCGTGTGATCGATCATCTTAATGATCGATTTTGGCTGGGGGGGGAGGGAATCGGATTGTCGCGGTTTTGTTTTTTTTTTAAATCGTGTAAATCGTAAATCGGGGCAGGGCGGGAAAACCGGCACACTATATAGCAGGGTCACAACTCCAAATTGCGATCCAATGCACATATCAATCCCAGGAAGTTAGCTTCCATTACTATTTCTCTAGAGTTAGTATTCCTAGGCACATTAGGGATGCTTTGCTCACCTGAATGGGAAATTAGCTTGCGTTAAGGCCAGAGAATATTTACCTAAATTAATGTTTAAGGCAGCTGTTTTGTCATAATTTACTTCAAATCCAGACACTCTAGCGCTTCCATTAGGAAAACAATGAGGTATGTTAGAGCGCCAAAACCCACCCAGACCCTTTAAAATAAATCCCCCACCCTCCCGAACCCCCCCCCAAATGTCTTAAATTACCTGGGGTCCAGTGGGGGGGTCCCGCTGTGATCTTCCACTCTCGGGCCACAGGTGCGTTAATAGAAATGGCGCCATTTTGGTTCCTGTCCCCCGACGTCACGAGCGCAGGAGATCGCTCCCGGACCCCCGCTGGACCCCCAAGGACTTTTGGCCAGCTTGGGGGGGCCTCCTGACCCCCACAAGACTTGCCAAAAGTCCAGCGGGGGTCCGGAAGCGACCTCCTGCACTCGAATCGTATTTGCCGTATTGCAAAATGGCGCCGACCATACGGCCATACGGCCAGCGCTATTTTGCAATATGGCAATATGGCCATACGGCCGGCGCCATTTTAATACAAAATGGCGCCGGCCGTATGGCCATATTGCCATATTGCAAAATAGCGCTGGCCGTATGGCCGTATGGTCGGCGCCATTTTGCAATACGGCAAATACGATTCGAGTGCAGGAGGTCGCTTCCGGACCCCCGTCGGGGGACAGGAACCAAAATGGCGCCGGCGCTACCTTTGCCCTGTCATATGACAGGGCAAAGGTAGCGCTGGTGCCATTTCTATTAACGCACCCATGGCCCGAGAGTGGAAGATCACAGCGGGACCCCCCCACTGGACCCCAGGTAATTTAAGACATTTGGGGGGGGGGTTCGGGAGGGTGGGGGATTTATTTTAAAGGGTCTGGGTGGGTTTTAGGGTTGTTTTAGTGTGCCGGTTTTCCCGCCCTCCCCCTTCCCCTCCCCCTGATTTACGATTTTTGACGATAAATCGGGGGAATTCCTAGTGTATATCGCCTCTAACGATTTTTGACTTTTTAAAATATATCGGACGATATTTTAAATCGTCAAAAATCGATTCACATCCCTAGTATTAAGTCTCATGCAGGATGTTTATCCTGTTGGGCTCTAAGCCATCCCGGACATAAAGCGCCACACCTCCTCCTGAGTGGTCCTCTCTGTCATTGCGATATAATTTGTACCCCGGTATAGCACTGTCCCATTGGTTATCCTCTTTCCACCATGTCTCTGAGATGCCAATTAAGTCTATGTCATCATTCAATGCTATACATTCTAATTCTCCCATCTTACTTCTTAGACTTCTGGCATTAGCATACAAACATTTCAAAGTTTGTTTTTTGTTTGTATTTTCATTCTGCTTTTTAATTGATAGGGATAAGTTAGAATTTTTTAGCTCAGGTGAGTTTTTAGTTACAGGCACTTGGGCTACTTTTCTAATTATTGGAACCTCACTGTTGGGATGCCCTAATTCTAATGCATCATTAGTATCCTTTAAAGATACCTTTCTCCGAACCATGCGCTGCTGAGCAACTGTCGGCTTTCCCCTTTGTTCTAGTTTAAAAGCTGCTCTAGCTCCTTTTTAAAGGTTAGTGTCAGCAGTCTGGTTCCACCCTGGTTAAGGTGGAAACCATCCCTTCGGAAGAGACTCCCCCTTCCCCAAAAGGTTCCCCCGTTCCTAACAAAACTGAATCCCTCTTCCTTGCACCATCGTCTCATCCACGCATTAAGACTCCGGAGCTCTGCCTGCCTCTAGTGACCTGCGCGTGGAACAGGGAGCATTTCAGAGAATGCTACCCTGGAGGTTCTGGATTTAAGCTTTCTACCTAAGAGCCTAAATTTGGCTTCCAGAACCTCCCTCCCACATTTTAGAACCCTTATTTATTTTATTTTATTTTTAATTTTTTTATACCGAAGTTCTTGTAGGGATTACAAATCAATCCGGTTTACATAAAACGATAAACTGCCCAACAGAGAGAGTGGCTTTACATAGAACCGTAGAACAGATGGAACAATATAACTGGATGTCAAATTAACATAATGATAAATAAATATTATAGTTTAACATAGTAATAAATAAATATTATATATACAGTTTAACTATTTGACGTAGAAATATTGACATATTAACGCTGCAAAATAGATACAATAAAATATGATGAATTAGATTGTTGAGTCCATAAATTCATCATACTTACTCATACTCCCTTTCCCCACACCAATCTAACACCCCCAATCTAACACCAATCTAACACTCATACTCCCTTTCCCCACACCAATCTAACACCCCCCACTAGTAGTTACCCAATTGCCAAGTCCCCATAGCCTATGTCCAATTCCCAGAAAATGCTCCTATCACGTGATGGGGCAAGGTCAGGTCGACTACCATTGCATCCTGTCAGACAAGCCTGCCATATAAATACTTTCTTTACCATTAGAATTTTTAACATTTTAATCTTTCTGCTATAATATAGGTAGAGGACACAGCAACAGTGTTTGAGAAAAGTGCTTCCTGCTAACCAGTCTCTGTGGTCCACTTGTGCCACATCAGTATAGCAGTGCCATGCTAACAAGATTATGTAAGAGAGAACAAGCAAAGGGGGCACAGGAGGAGAAAGATCGAGAGAGAAGGAGAGAAATCAAGAGGGGAGGAGTGAATGACAAAGAAGTGAACAGAAAAAGAGAGAGTGCAAAAGAAACTAACATGATGGAAGAATATAGAGAGCAAAGAGGGAAGAAAGTATAAAAGGATAAGAGAAAGCAAGGGGTGGTGACAAGGGAGATCAAAGAGTAAAAGAGAAAAAGTAGGAAAAGGAAAGAATGCAAAGACAAAATAAAAGAAAGAGGGAGTGCAAGGGGGAAAGAAAAGAGAAAGCAAAGAAATGAGAGGAGCAAAGATTGAGGGAGATAAGAGTGAGAACATGAGACAATGAAGGATGGCAGGGGGAGCCAGGAGAGAGAAGACAGACACAGCAAAGGAGAAGAGAATGAGAAAGAAGAGGTGGAAAGAAAGAGCAAAGGGTGAGACAACAAAGGGAGAAATAGAGCAAAAGGTGGGTTAGAAAAGTAAAACTAGGGAAGAGGGAGAGAGCAAAGGGGGAGAGAGAGAGTATGTGCTGAGGGATGGAGATACAGAGAAAAGGGAAGGTGAAAGACAGAGAGCAATGGGGGGAAGAAAGAAGTTTCTTATCTATAACAGGAGATCCCTGAAGACAATAGTTCACCAGTCATACATATGGGTGCTGTTATCCGATAATGTCAACATGGATACATTTTGAAGAGTCTTCTAGAAAATGATTGGAGATCACTCCAAGCATGCAAGGTAGTTCCCATGGTCCCACAGTCACACATTATGCCTCAGTTCTATAATTAAGTTAATGAGATCAACTCCTGAAGAGAAGTCCTAAGATTGCACAGAGCCACTCTCAATATATATTGGAGGTGAGATCTGAGTCTGTGACAACGTACAAGAACTATCATGCATTTCTGGAGTACAATTCCTAGAAAGTTCATGAAAACTTTAATATATAGATATACTGACACCATCAGATGACATTACCCATACAGGTGACTACTGTGAACTGCTTGTCTTCAAAAAATTACTGAGAATACATAAGGTCAGAGAACATACAAGGGATGATAAAGGGAAAGAAACAGAACCAGGAGTAAGGAAGAAAGAAGAAGAACAAGCAAAATGTGAGTAATCAATAAACAAGAGCAATGGAGAGAAGGTGGAAACAGAGCAAAGCAGAAGAGAGAGACAGGGAGCAAAGGTGAGGAGGAGAATCTCATTCACTCACTGTGCGACACGCCCCCGACATGCCCCCCGACACGCCTAATGTAGAGAAGAGGAAAACAGCACACATGTAAAAGAGGTACATCAGGCAAGCTGTAGAAAGTAAGGAGGTGGCTTGGAGAAGGAAAAGGAGTAATAATGGAAGAAAAAACTAAGAAAAAAGGAAGGCCTTATATAATATTTTATGTATGTCCGAAACTGTCACTTTTGGCACTAGCATGTCTTACATGCAGAGACGTTGTACTAACAAGATGAATCTCTTCCTGTTTCTTTCATCTTTTTTTGTTGTTGAAGTTTAGCTGCAAGCAATGTGCATCCAGTACTTACAAAGCAATTTGAAATACTTTCATATGTACCAGAGCACACTGACTGAATTCCCATCTCCACTGTGCCTCCACCCCCTCCGTGACTAATACTCTCATCTTGGTGAACAAGATCAAGTGTACATTTTTTGAATATAATACAGATGAAATTAACATTTCAGGCCCTGCACCATGGATGATTCTGTAATTTGTGATTGTCCAAACAAGTATATCACTAGGAAAATAAAACCCACTATACTTGGCATGTCAACATAAATTGGCACAATTCTTAGTGAAAATGCAAAGGTAATTTCTCAAAATGGTCAAATTTTATGTTATTTATAAATTTGTCATCTGCTAAATCAAATATGCTACTTTATCAAGGGGGCAAACTATACATTAAGGGGCAGATTCTATAAAACTATGCGCGCGCATACTTTTGTTCGCGCACCAGGCCCAAAATTGGCAGCCTGCGCGCGCCGAGCCGCACAGCCTCCCTCCGTTCCCACCGAGGCCGCTCCGAAATCGGAGCGCCTCGGAGGTAACTTTCCTTCCACCCCCCCTGCACCTTCCCCTCCCTTCCTCTACCTAACCCACCCCCCCCCCAGCCTTATCTAAACCCACCCCTACCTTTATTGCAAAAGTTACACCTGCCCGAGGCAGGCGTAACTTGCATGCGCCGGGCCGGCCGCCAGCGCGCCATGGTCCAGTCCGAGGGCTGGTCCGGAGGCCACGGCCACGCCCCCGGAATGCTCCCAATGATGCACCAGCCGCGACACGCCCCTGACATGCCCCTCCGACACGCCCCTGATGACGCGCTGGCCACGACACGTCCCCCCAGGAAAGCCCCGGGACTTACGCGCGTCCCGGGGCTTTGCGCGTACCAGCAGCCTATGCAAGATAGGCTCGGCGCATGCAGGAGGGGTTTGGGGTAGGTTTTCGGGGGTTACGCGCGTAACCCTTTGAAAATCTACCCCTAATGGATTTTTATGCATGCTTACATTATGCTGGCTAATTCAGATTATAGTCACACAATTTATAGCCAGATATATAACTACCATAAAAACTGTGTACGCTTTAGCATCTTGAATGTCTACTGCAAAAGTGGGAGAATGTTTTAAAATTGAGAGAGAATACCTGGCAGCGTCTTTATATTGTTCCAGTTCTTTCCTTAAGCTTTTGATCTCAACATCCAGAAGCTGATTGTGCGTGTAAACATCAGGAACAAATTCAATATCTTCAGCTGAGAATAAGCCCTTTTGTATCATTTCATACCTACAATATAAATACTATAATTAATATTTTAATTGGGGCACTATACATAGCTTTTGCTTTTACAGTAACCCGTACTCCCCCCCTTACGTATAGTGCTGTTTATTAAAAAACCTAGAGGCCAATCAATGGGTATGCCTCAACTGACTGGAAAATATTCTCTGGCACCAATAGATTTAATAGAGCTAGGTAAAGATGGTTTAGTAAATAGCTGCAACTGCATTCCTAATAAGTATGATAATAATATATAGATGGAAGCAAGTAAAATGAATGGGAAAGAATAAAGATTGACTTGTACAGAAACAGTCTGTTAACAAATCACAAGCTGTATATTTCATCCCTTTCAGAGAGTAATTTTCTAATTGCCCATGTAAGTACTTTGTACCCAAAGGGGCGGATTTTAAAAGGGTTACGCGCGTAAACCTTTTAAAATCCTCCTGCGCGCGCCGAGCTTATTTTGCATAGGCTCGGCGACGCGCGTATGTCCCAGGGCTTGAAAAAGGGGGCAGGAAGTGGGCGGGGCGGAGCCGGAGCCTCCAAGCACAGCGGCCATTTGCCGCTGTGCCCGGGATCGAGGGCCGGCCGTCACCGACTCGCGCAACCTAACTTAAAAATTAAAGGTAAGGGGGGGGGGTTTAGGTAGGGCTGGGGGGCAGGTTAGGTAGGGGAAGGTGGGGGGGGGGGGCGGAAGGAAAGTTCCCTCCGAGGCTGCGTAGGTTATCGCGAGCAAGTTGCACAATTGTGCACCCCCTTGCGCGCACCGAGCCTGGATTTTATAACATGCGCGCGCGGCTGCGCACACATGTTATAAAATTGGGCGTAGATTTGTGTGCGCCGGGTTGCGCGCACAAATCTACACCCGCGCGTAGTTTTTAAAATCTGGCCGACAGTCTTTAATCTGATCTGAATATTTAAAATGGACTTGTGTGCAAGTCCACTTTGAAAATTTTTGGTTGTCACGGTACGTACGTGAACATACGCACAGAAAGTTACACCCTGCATGGAGAAGGTGTAACTTTCTGCATGTACATTTACAAGCATACTTAAACAAATTTAAAATATGCACATAAATTCTTTCCCCACCACAACTCTGCCCCTGCAGAACAACTCTTGCACATACAGGTAAAATTACATGCGAAAGAAGGTTTCACACATACAACTCCCCAGTTGATTTTTAAATATGATTTATGTACATAAAACAGTGTTTTATGCATATAAAGCACTTAGAAAATCAAGCCTTCAATGGCTAGACTGAAGAAAACTAGTGAACAGGAATTGTGTGTAGACCCTAGGCACTGGAACACGTTATTGAAGGAAATTCATTGCATATAGTCAATTCAGGAAAAGGAGAAACACATGGTAGGGGGTAGGGGTTGGGGAGGAGAGGAGAGGGGAAAAGGTAGGAAGGTTAGATGGGGTATAGGGAAGTTCCCTCCCAGTCTGCTCCTTAATTGGAGTGGCCTGAGAGGGAACTGGGGAAGCCCTACTCACGTCCCCACATATAAATTGCAAAGATATTCACACACACACACACACACACACACACCCCCCCGTGGCGCCTGCACATGCACGTGATTTTAAAATCCGGCGTGCATGTGTGCGTAGCCACCAGACTTTATAACGTGAGCACCGGCGTGCACATGAACGCACCGCGCATTCCTTTTCAAATTGACCCTTTAATATTTTCTTGTATGTAGCTATTTTATATTATTTTAACTAATTTATTGTTGTACACTGCTGTAATTGTTAGAGCAGCAGTTTATAAATGTAATATTGTTAGCTTTGCAGTAGTTTGTTTATTTATTATATTTCAAAATAAATTACTGTACTGCTTTCCAAAGAAGCCTACATAAGAAAAAATGAACATAAGAACATAAGAATTGCCATATTGGGTCAAACCAAGGGTCCATCAAGCCCAGGATCCTGTTTCCAACAGTGGCCAATCCAGGCTACAAGTACCTGTCAAGTACCCAAACACTAGGTAGATCCTATGCTACTTATGCCAGTATTAGCAGTGCTATTCCCCAAGTCAACTTGATTAATTGCAGATAATGACTTCTCCTCCAAGAATTTACCCAAACCTTTTTTAAACCCATCTACACTAACTGCCCTAACCACGTCCTCTGGCAATAAATTCTAGAGCTTAATTGTGCGTTGAGTGACAAAGAACTTTCTCCGATTAGTTTTAAATTTGCTACTTGCTAACTTCATGGAGTGCCCCCAAGTTATTTTATTATCCGAAAGAGTAAATAACCGATTCATATCTACCCATTCTAGACCTCTCATGATTTTAAAGACCTCCATCATATCCCCCTCAGGCATCTCTTCTCCAAGCTGAACAGCCCTAATCTCTTTAGCCTTTCCTCATAGGGGAACGGTTCCATCCCCTTTATCATTTTGGTCACCCTACTCTGTACCTTCTCCAGTGCAACTATATCTTTTTTGTGATGTGGTGACCAGAATTGTACTCATTACTCAAGATGCAATCTCACCATGGAGCGATACAGAGGCATTATGACATTTTCCGCTTTATTCACTATTCCCTTCCTAATAATTCTTAACATTCTGTTTGCTTTTTTGACTGCTGCAGAACACTGAGCCGACAATGTCAATATACTATCCACTATGATGACTAGATATTTTTCCTGAAAGAAAGATATTACAAGGAAAGCAAGTTTGTTTACCAGTTCTTCGTGGACAGCAGGATGATTTAGTCATGACATTGGGATGTTGTCATCGGACAGCATCAAATGGACCATCTCTCAAAGCTCTAATAGTCTTACTAGGTATGCAAGGTGCATGGTTTCCTTTCTAAAATAGACTGCAGTGTTACTCATGTATTTTTTAATACATCCTGTTACTTTCCATATGCTGTTATATGGAAAAGTTGCTTATCTGTAGCAGGACATTTCAGCTATACAAGTGGTGAGGTCACTTGATGGACCTGATGTGGGATGTGCCCTCTCACTGCTCAGAAAGAACTAGAATTTTTTCTGAGTATACATGGGTGTTCCTAACTAGCCACCATAGCACAAATCCCCTCTGTCATTTCCGCAAGCTAAGTTTCAACTGAGAGGAGAAGGGTGCAATTATGTGGCTGAATTGTCCTGCTGTCTACTGAAAACACCTGTTACAGGTAAGCAACTTTGCTTTCTCCATGGACAAGCAGGACAGAATTCAGCCACATAATTGGGGATTCCCAGGCTGAGGGCTGCAATATAGTAAATAGGCATGAAGAAACTGCAACCTGTAGAAAAGGATGAAGCTTTTAATTAAATTATTAAATACTATCTGGCCAAAGCTGCTATCTCAGCAAGATTCATTTTTGAGACAAATACATAGACCAAGAACCAAGTGGTTGCTTTGCAAATATCTTGAATAGAAGCAGAGCAAAGATGTGCTAATGAAGTGAAAGCAGCTCACTTTGATGTATCTTAACTTTGCTATGAACCTGTTTGCCAGCATTAGCATAGCATCAAGAGATACAGTCAGAAATGCAGCTGGACTGCATCTGTTTCATGACTACCTTGCTGTAATAGACTGAAAAAAAATAATTGAGATTTTCTGACAGGTTTAGAGATCTTTCTAAGTAGAATAATAAAGCTGTTCTACTATTCCATGTATGAAGGGCTTGCTCTCCCTTGTTGGCATGAGGTTTTGGGAAAAATGCTGGTAGAACTATGGACTGGTTTAAGTGAACCTGAAAAACCACATTAGACAAAAACTTTAGAAGACTTCTTATTACTATCCTATTCTTAAAAATGTGAGTATTGGGAGGTTGAAATACTAAGTCTTGAATTCACATATTCTGGGTGCTGAGGTCACCACCACTAGAAATAATACCTTCCAAGAAAAATCTGAGATCCTCTGATGCTAATAGTTCAAATTGCAGAGGCTCAGCAGCGCGCGCAAGCCCCGGGACATGCATATGTCAAGGGGCTTTAAAAAGTGGGTGGTCCGGGGGCGTGGCAGGGGGGTGTGGTGGCGGTCCAGGATCGTGGCGGTGGTTCGGGGGCGGGCTGGGGGCAGGCCAGAATCCTCCTGCACAGCGGCCTGTGCCAGGGGATGGCGAGCCGGTACGCGCAAGTTACTCCTGCCAGAGGCAGGCGTAACTCAACTCAACGAAATAAGGTGGGGGGGATTTAGGTAGGGCTGGGGGTGGGTTAGATAGGGGAAGGGAGGGAAAGGTGGGGGGGACCAAAAAAAAGTTTCCTCCAAGGCCGCTCCGATTTCGGAGCGGCCTTGGAGGGAACGGGGAAAGCCATCGGGCCTCCCCTGGGGCTCTGTGCACTCAAGGTGCACAAGTGTGCACCCCCTTGCATGCGCCGCCCCTGGATTTTATAACATGCGCGCAGCAGCGCGCGCATGTTATAAAATCGGGCGTAGATTTGTTCATGCAAGGTTGTGCGAACAAATCTACACCCGCATGTATTTTTTAAGATCTGGCCTGTTAGGTTTGCGATAAATACTGGTATTCAAAGTGTCATACTGTTTAGTAATGAGAATGTCTAAAAATGCAATCTAATGTTGATGATAATTGATAGTAAATTTAAGATGTGGATTTAGTGCATTAAGCCACTGATGAAACTAACAGCGTAGATATAGACCCATGCCATAGTACAAAATATCGTCTATGTATCGCTTCCAACATTTGAGATGTGATGCCATACACGGTGGGGCAGATTTTATAAATCTGCGCACACGCATACTTTTGTTCGCGCACCAGGCGCGAACAAGAGTACGCGGGATTTCAATAGATATGCGCGTAGCCACGCGTATCCATTAAAATCCGGGGTTGGTGCGCGCAAGGCTGCCCAAAATCGGCAGCCTGCGCGCGCCGAGCCGCGCAGCCTGCCTCAGTTCCCTCCGAGGCCGCTCCGAAATCGGAGCGGCCTCGGAGGGAACTTTCCTTCGCCCACCCCCCACCTTCCCCTCCCATCCCCTACCTAACTCACCCCCCCCCCCCCCGGCCCTAGCTAAACCTCCCTCCCACCTCTATCTCGAAAGTTATGCCTGCTTGAAGCAGGCATAACTTTGCGCGCGCCAGGCCGGCTGCCGCGCTCCATGTTCCGGTCCGGGGGCTGGTCCAGGGGCCACTGTCACGCCCCCGGGACAGTGTCGGGCTGTGCCTAAACGGGGGAAGTATCTCAATTTTATCTTAAATTTAAAAAAAATTTTAAATTAATAAAAATTTGTTCTTGAGTGGGTAAATTGGACCAATGATTAAAGAAGACCCTAACGCAAAGAAATTGGGCAACCAATAAAAGTGGTCCCAACACTTGCAGAGGGTGGTATGATGGTCCATCTAAAGCATGTTTAAATATTATTCTTTAATTTCCATTCTGAGTATTAATGATTTAGAATATATTGCAGTTACATTTGGCTTTATGTATGTCAGAACATCGTCTGCATAATATTGACTACTTATAGTGTGATGTAGGAAAACCTGTCATGGGCATGCCCATCCTATATCTTGCATGCAGCCTTACAAAGTTTTAGGGACTCTGCTCCTCCTAGTTTAAGATGAACATAGCTACTTGAATGTCCATTTAGATGTGAACTATTGTTTCTTTCAACCATAGCCCAAAGACTTGTAGAGCTTTAATTATTGTTCTTTAATCCAACAGGTTGATGGGAAGAGTTTGCTCCCATATGGTCCAAGTTCCTTGAGAACAAACCGAGTTGAGATGTGCCTCCTTGCCTTGAATGGAAGATTTCATTGTTAAGTATTTGCTGAATCTGTGGTGCATGAAAATACCGAGCACAAAATGTTTTAAACGTAGGGTTCACCATTTCAATGAATGAAGAAGAGTTTTGGCTGTGAATGTTGGTTTGATAGACATTTCAAGTGCCATTGAGCTTGTTTCATATGTACTCATGTGAAGAGAGCAACATGCACAATTTCCACCACGTGGCCAATATTTCCATGAAAACTTGGGCCGATTCCTACAGTCAAATGTTTGAAGTGCACACTATGCGATTTATGGTGGATATTCTTTCGAATAGAAAAAGGCATTCTCCTTGACTGTGATTAAATAGGTCCCTATGAACTGAAATTGATGAGTTAGGATCAAGTTGGATTTCTGGAAGTTGACCATAAACCCTATGGAAAGGTGTGCAAAGTTTGTCAAAAAGTGGTGAGGTTTGCTTCTTGACAGGACCTGCTTGATAATAGCCAGTTGTCTAAACCGGGAAAAACTATACATTTTTTTTCCTAACATGGAAAGTTATCACAGTAGGCACTTGGTAGGGGAGTACTTACTATAGTCTTCAGCTATAGTGAAATATAGATACTTCTTGTGATTAGTGTGAATGGAAATGTGTTGTGAATCACGCGAGCGAATGGTTTTCACGAGCGGTCTCACTCTCCACCCAGCGCGGCCTCTCCCCCTCCAGTTGCTGCTCATGCCTTGAGTTGCTGCTGGTCTTTACAGCCAGAGGTGCCGTTCAGCTCCCGATGCCACCATTCATGGCTGGCATTCCCTCGCAGCACAGAGTTCTCTGCCGGCTTGCTTTTGTGTGGTTGAACGCCAATGCTGCCTGTGTTCCATGGCCTTGTTCACGCTGACATCTTCCTGTACCCAAACAATCTTGGCTAATCAACTAAACGCAATAATTATTGAATGTTGACCTTCAGAATAGGCATCATCGTATAGTACTTGTGACTTCCGTACTCTGCCTTATATATAATCATTGGTCAAAGGAACCTTTTTTTTAAGCTTTTATAATTTTGCTATAAATGAAAGTCCAACACCATTTAAAATGTATATGCTGATATTATATCATTGCACTTTTCTTATTGCACATGCATTATTGCACTTATCTTAAACTCGTAGAAATCAATCCATGCCCAAATATTTCCAAGGTAAGATTACCAACACCCGACACGGGGCCATGTTTCGAACAGCAAAATCCTTTGTCAAGGGCTAATACGCTACATCAAAGGAAACAAAAATGCTTCTTAGATATCTTTTGAAAAGAATTTACACCTAAAGTAAAATACTTGCTTTTTAGAGCAACCAGCGGTACTACTTACAATCAGGGCAGTATCATGGTATTTTTTTTAGAGTTCTACTTCCGGTATTCCCCGGATCTCTGTTATATAGTGAAAAAGTTACATACGTCATTAGACACATGACCCAAGGAGTCGCCTACTTAAAGTAAGGAATTCCACTCAATTGCACAATTTAAACCAAGCGGGACTACCGTATTCAAATGAAAGATCCATTGTTGCTCTCTCAGATTTAAAAGACTGTTGGGGTCACCTCCTCGTGGATTCATTGGAACCTGTTCCATTATATGCCAATGTAAATCTTGGAAAGCAAGTTGTTTCTCCAATCAGTGTGTAACCATCGGTCCTAATACTTTGCCTGTAGTGATGCAACCACGATGTTCTGTCAATCTGACATGGATAGAGCGTTTAGTTCTACCAATGTAGTACAGTTTGCACGGGGAAACAATTAAATAAATCACTCGTTTTGAGGAGCACTCCATTAAGAGCCAACAATGGCTTGGTTACAGAAAGAGCAATGCTGGCATGGCCAATGACCTTGTGTACTATGTATGGGTTGGTCCGGTATGGGACTTAAAAATAAATGTGTCACTTCATCGCCTATATTTTTACAATGGCTGTAGGTGATAATTGGTACTTCTGCAAAGGCTCTTATGTGCTTTTAAAACTGTCCAATGATGACGAATGAGTGCTGCTATTGAAGCGGCTTTATCAGAAAATGCTAAGGTACATACCAAAGGAATTTCTTCATTTTCAGACGTTTTTTCCAAAAGTAGCCATTGTCTTTCAGTGTGATATGCACGTTTATATGCAGCCTTAATAAACTTGTAAGGATATCCGCAAAGTAACAACCTCCGTTGTAAATTGTCAGCTTGACTGACTAATTCTTATTCTGTGCCACATAGATGTCGGAGACGCAAAACTTGGCCCACCGGTAAATTTTTCCGGAGATGGTATGGATGGAAAGCAAAATTGCTTACCTTGTAATAGGTGTTATCCCAGGACAGCAGGATGTAGTCCTCACATATGGGTGACGTCACTGACGGAGCCCTATCGCGGGAAAAAACTTCTGTCAAAGTTTCTAGAAACTTTTGACTGGCAGCCTGAGGCTACTGAGCATGCCCAGCATGCCATGATATTCTCTGCCACAAGGGTCTCACTCCAGTCTCATATGTAGCAATAAGTTTTAGCTAAAAATAAATTAAGAAAAAATCTGAGACCCAACTCCACGGGGTGGTGGGTGGGTTTTGTGAGGACTACATCCTGCTGTCCTGGGATAACACCTATTACAAGGTAAGCAATTTTGCTTTATCCCAGGACAAGCAGGATGCTAGTCCTCACATATGGGTGATTAGCAAGCTAGAGGCTGAGTCATTTTGTATTGAGGCAACAGTGAAGTATTGTTGTTGAAATGAGTCAGCCGAAGATCACAGCAGTTTGGTTGTAGAAGGAGTTGGGTTTAAACTGGAAACAAGTTCTTTAAGACAGATTGTCCATAGGCTGAATCTTGTCGTCCTTGTTTGTCCAAACAGTAATGAGCTGCAAAGGTGTGAAGAGAACTCAATGTTGCTGCTTTACATATGTCAATGATTGGCACTGAACGATAGTGTGCTACTGAAGTTGACATTGCTCTTACTGAGTGTGCCTTTACTCGCCGTTGGAGAGGAAGGCCTGCTTTTTTCATAGCAAAACTGTATGCAATCTGCTAGCCAATTGGATAGAGTATGTTTACCCACTGCTTTCCCTGGTTTGTTTGGATCATAAGAAGCAAAAAGTTGATTGGATTTCCTGTGGACTGCAGTGCAGTTTAAATAAAAGGATAGAGCACGTTTACAGTCCAAGGTATGTAAAGCCTGTTCTCCTCAGTGAGAATGAGGCCTTGGGAAGAATGTGGGTAAAACTATGGACTGGTTCAAGTGGAATTCCGTAATTACCTTGGGAAGGAATTTTGGATGTGGACGGAGAACTACTCTGTCATGTAGGAATTTTGTGCAGGGTGCGTATGTTACAAGTGCTTGTAACTCACTAACCCTTCTAGCTGATGTAATGGCGATGAAGAAGATAGTCTTCCATGTGAGAAATTTAAGATCACAGGAATCTATGGATTTGAAAGGAGAACGCAAGAGTCTTGTTAGTACCAACTTCAGGTCCCATTCTGTGACTGGTGGCCGAATTGGTGGTTTAAGTTGAGTTAAACCTCTCATAAACCTACTGACGAGAGGTTGTGTGGAGACTGGTGCATCTCTTATTTTGTTACGATAAGCTGAGATTGCACTTAAATGTACTCTTACAGATGAAGTCTAGAGACCAGATTCTGAAAGATGATATAAATAGTCTAGTAGAGAAGTAATGGGGCAAGCAAAAGGATCAATATTCTTTTGCCTGCACCAGAAAGTGAACCTTCTCCATTTCGAAGAATAGTTCTTTCGTGTGGAAGGTTTACATGAAGCTATAAGCACTTGAGATACATTGGTTGAAAGATTGAGTGGTTGTAAGATCAAGCTTTCAACATCCATGCTGTCGGGGATAGGGATTGAAGGTTGGGATGGTGCAACCAACCCTGATCCTGAGTTATGAGAGTGGGAGCTATTTCCAGGCGAATGGAATCCCTGACTGAAAGGTCTAGAAGTGTGGGAAACCATACTTGTTCGAGGCCAGTACGGGGCTATGAGGATCATGGTCCCCTTGTCCTGTTGTAGCTTCACTAGAGTTTTGGTTATGAGCGGTATTGGAGGATACACGTATAGTAGACCTGAGTTCCAAGGGCGAGCAAAGGCGTCCTTGGCTGGCTGGTTCTTCTATTTGTGTAGAGAACAGAAGTTGTCCACTTTGTGATTCAAATGTGATGCAAAGAGGTCTATTGTCGGTTGTCCCCAACGTCGGAATATCCTGGTCGCTACTGCGGGATCCAGGGACCACTCGTGTGGTTGGAACTGACGACTGAGTCGATCTGCCACTACAAATCGAGTTTGCCAACAGGGATAATGTCTCTGCTCGATCCTTGGGTAGAAAGGCTCTGGATAGGATAGTGTCCAAGTCTGCACCGATAAATTCAAGTAGGTGAGATGGAGTTAGGTGGGATTTTTGATAATTGATGAGAAAACCCATGGAGTGAAGTAGGGAAATGGTTCGACAGAGAGGTGAGAGCTCCCTCTTGAGAGTGACTTCTGATGAGCCAGTCATCTAGATATGGAAAGACATACACACTTTGCTTGCGTAAATGTGCTGCTATTACTACTAGGCATTTTATGAATACTCTGGGAGCAGAGGCAAGTCCGAATGGCAGTACTCTGTACTGGAAATGTTGATGACCCACCATGAAACGCAGATACTTGCAGTGAGGAGGGAATATTAGAATGTGAGCATAAGTGTCTTGAAGGTCCAGAGAACAAAGCCAGTCTCCTGTTTGCAAAAGTGGAAGCATGGTGCCTAGAGAAACCATCCTGAACTTTTCTTTTTTCAGAAACTTGTTGAGATTTCTGAGGTCTAGGATGGGACGTAGGCCTCCGGTTTTCTTTGGAATGAGAAATAACGTGAATAGAATCCTCTGCCCTGCTGTGTCCGGGGCACTGGTTATGGCCCTGGCTCTCAGAAGGGTGGATAATTCTATTTGTAATTGATGTAGTTGAGAATTTTGTTGTGGGCAGGAAGTTGGTGAAAATTCTGGAGGAACTGAGAGGAAATTTAGCTTGTAGCCTCGAGAGACTATGGAGAGTACCCATTGGTCTAATGTTATGTTTTGCCAGTGTGTGTGAAAGTAGGATACTCTTCCGCCCACCGGCAGGTTTGGCCTGGGATTTAGAGGTTGGGTTTGTTCTCTGGCTTGTATTTCAAAAACCCGCCGCAGGGCCTGTCTGTGCAGGAGGTTGTGGACGAGTAGGCCTAGGCTGCCTGGCTTGGGACCGTTGTTGTGGTCTGGTCGACCTACCCCTAGAAGTTTGGGGGTAGTATCTCCGTGGCCTGTAGTAAGAACGTCTGGGTTCTCGTCGGGGAGGGCGACAAGAAGACTGTGTAGCGGGTTCTTGTGGGGTTTGAGACAGTTGACGTAGAGTCTCTATATGGTCCTTAAGCTGTTGTACTGCTTTCTGAACCCTTTCCCCAAACAGATTGTCACCAATACAGGGCAGATCCACAAGTTTTTCTTGAACCTCAGGCCTGAGGTCAGAGGCCTTGAGCCATGCCCATCTACGGGCAGCAATTCCAGCTGCTGCTGCTCTGGAAGCAGTCTCAAAGTTGTCGTAGACTGCCCTCACCTCATGTTTCCCAGCTTCTAGGCCTTTGTTGATTACAGCCTGTGCTGGTTCCTGGAATTGTGTGGGTAAAGAGGCAACAAATTCTTCCATTTGTTTCCATAGGTTCCTCTGATATTGTGTGATGTATAGCTGGTAAGCAGAAATTTTGGTGTTTAAGATGGAACTCTGATATACTTTTCTGCCTAATGAGTCCAGGAACCTATGGTCCTTACCAGGTGGAGTCGATGAGCGTGGGCACACACGTCTGGACTTTTTCTGTGCAGACTCCACTACAACAGACTGGTGTGGTAACTGTTGTTTTTGGTAGCCTGGAGCTGGCTGCACTATATAAGTTGTGTCCACACGCTTATTCACTGCAGGGATAGAAGATGGATGTTCCCAAATGCGGTGTTGGAGATCCAAGAGAACTTCATGGATTGGCACGGCCAGCACTTGTTTAGGCAGGTCAACAAACTGTAAAACTTCAAGAGTTTGTTTCTTGGTATCTTCTTCTGCTTTGAGTTTAAATGGAATGGAGTCAGCCATGTCCTGAATGAATGAGGAAAATGATAGATCCTCTGGAGGTGACTTTTTTCTCTGATCCGGAGACGGGTCAGACATGAATCCTTCAGAAGATATTACAGATTGCTGTTCATCCCAAGAATCCTCAGAGTCGTCTCTGTAAGGAGATTTTGGTGATGATCTTGGAGGGAAGTGAAAGCCTGAAGGGCCTGGCTGTGGATCATCGGTGGAAAATAATGGAGAAGTGTCCTGAGAATTTCTGGATGGTAGGTTATCGATAACATTTTTATATCTTTGCAAAAGTCGTCGATAAAAAGCAAGATCTTGCACTTCTGGAGGCTCAGATGACGGCTGCCTCGATGGCACTGAGGCTGTCATCGACGTCGTCATCGGTGGAAGTGCCACGGGAGTCGTCGACATCGTCGATGAAATCGAGAACGGCATCGAAGGGCCCAATAGAATATGGGTGAACATAGATGTCGATGACGTCGTGAGCCTCGGCGTTGTTGTAATCGAATCCATTGGTGTCCTCGTGCCAATGAAGGCACCGGCATCGGTGGGCCCACCGGCATCGGTACTACTACCGGCATCGATGCTGGAGGCATCCGCATCATCGCCAGAAGTGTTTGCTCCTTGAGAACCTGGATGACCGCTTGTCTAATTATAGTAGACAATTCCGGCTGTACAACTGGTGGAATCAGAGCAGTTGTAAGCAGTGGCGGAGGCTGTAACGAAACATCCTGTGAGGAGTCTGAGGAGTGTCTGGAACTGATGGAGGTAAAGGCCCAGGCGCCAAAGGGGCTGGTATTTCATGGTCTCGAGCCGCTTCGCCATCGCCTCGTCTTGGGACATCGATGTCGAGGATGACGGTCGACGATGTCGATGCCGATGCTGATGTTTGGACTTTTGATGGTGCGCCAACTTCTTCAATAGCACTGACGATGGTGAAGACGGACGATCACCGGATCCGTCCGGACGCGGTTTTTTAATTAGGGCTCTTTTAGTCACTCCAGCTGGAGACGACCTCGACGATTTGGAAGGGGAAGGAATTAGTTGGAGCTGGAACAAGTGTTCCATTTTTTCCTGCCTAGCCTTCCGTCCTTGTGCTGTCATTTCCGCACATTTGGGACATGTACCTACATCATGCTTTTCACCGAGGCAAAGGACACATTCTAAATGTGGGTCGGTGATCGACATATTTCTATTACAAACAGGGCACTTTTTGAATCCCGTCGCCATTTTGTCACTGACGGCCATCGATGGATGTGAATTCGTGAGAAGGGAATTTTTTTGAAAAATGAGAAATCAAGACTGAGGTACTCACCAGCCGGTGAAAAAGAACCCCGAGAGACGTCTATGAGAGAGAATATCGAAAAATATGACTTTCCAGTCAGAAAAGACTTCGTGAAGAACGCAATGGCTCCTGTCCCGCAATGTGAGAGGCAGCGCGGAAAAGCGAAGACTGAAGAGAGACACCTGTGGCAGAGAATATTATGGCATGCTGGGCATGCTCAGTGGCCTCTCAGGGCCAGTCAAAAGTTTCTAGAAACTTTGACAGAAAGATTTCCCGCGCTGGGCTCCGTCGGTGACGTTCCCTATATGTGAGGACTAGCATCCTGCTTGTCCTGGGATAACAAAATGTGTGTAAGAATCTTTTAAACTAGCATGGTGAGTCAATTATTGGCTTCCAGATGTTTTACAATAATTCCCAGTGAATTAATTTTAAACTTTGAGAATATTGAGGGGAGAAGATTGAGAAAGTATTTGAGAAGGTTATTGAGAGAAGAAGAAGATTTGACTGGTGGCTGAAGAGGACCGCTAAGTATTGCTTACTGAGTAATATCGGGACTTAAAAATTTGAGGAGAGTAAAAATTGTGGGGGTAAATTAACTTTTAGTGTGTGTCCCCTGATTAAAAGCTAGGAAAGATAGATAATTTATTTTAGTGTGTATGCCTTCATTGAATGATAGTTTCCTTTAGTGTATATGTGTCTTAATTAAAAGCTAGGAAAGGTAAGTCATTTTTTCAGTGTGCATGTGCGTGTATGTGTGTCTTGATTGAAAGGTAGGTAATTTCTTTTATGTGTGTATGACTTAATTAAAAGCTAGGAAAGGTAGATTATTTCGTTTAGTTTGTGTGTGCATCTTGATTTCAAAAACTAAAAGACTAGGAGAGGTAAGTAATTCCTTTTAGTATTTTTTCCTCTCCTATCCACCCCTAAGTTGATTCTTTGATTTATAAACACTGTTCACATATAAGTGGACAAGGGACATTTTTACATTAAAAATCAATCAGGGATTTATCTAAAAGAAGGGAGTGACTTAGCCCTTATCAATTTGATTAATTGTCCTCTTGCAGGTCATTGCCAAATTATCATTAAATACACCACATACATTTAAATGACTCTGATTTACAAATCTCAACTCCCATATCAACCTAAATTTACTAGTGACATGAGGACCTTCCAGTCTTTGGCACCAACTCCCTCATGTAAGATTATCTATCAGTTGGTGCGAGGTTGTATATCTGTGCCCAGTACAAAGAGCTCCTGGCTCTCAGTGAACAAATCTAATATCTAGAGTGGCAAATCTGGAAGAGCTGAGGCAGACTGAAAGGTATAAGGAGAAGACCTTCAGGGAACAGTAGCCGAGTCCCAACTCCAGTCTAGCAGCCATGTGCTACTTTGGAGATGCAAGGTCACCTAAACAGAGAGCATTATCCTGGAGTAGCAGGAAGTGATCCTGTATAAAGCAACTATTCTCCAGGTGATGCATTCTCTTCTCGTGCTGAAGATGATTCTACAAGGGCTAGTGCCTAGAAGGGAAGGGTTAGGTCAGCCATCATAACTGATGCTTCAGTTATTACAAATGTAGACAGCTGGGTGGCTGATGGATAAAGGATCACTTGGATAGCAAATGTAACCCCAATATTTACAAAGGGCTCCAGGGGAGTTACTGGAAACTACAGACCGGTTAGCCTGACTTCAGTGCCAGGAAAAATAGTGGAAAGTGTTCTAAACATCAAAATCACAGAACATATAGAAAGACACGGTTTAATAGAACAATGTCAGCATGGCTTTACCCAGGGCAAGTCTTGCCTCACAAATCTGCTTCACTTTTTTGAAGGAGTTAATAAACATGTGGATAAAGGTGAACCGGTAGATGTAGTATTCTTGGATTTTCAGAAGGCGTTTGACAAAGTTCCTCATGAGAGGCTTCTAGGTAAAGTAAAAAGTCATGGGATAGGTGGCGATGTCCTTTCGTGGATTACAAACTGGCTAAAAGACAGGAAACAGAGAGTAGGATTAAATGGACAATTTTCTCAGTGGAAGGGAGTGGGCAGTGGAGTGCCTCAGGGATCTGTATTGGGACCCTTACTTTTCAATATATGTATAAATGATCTGGAAAGAAATACAACGAGTGAGATAATCAAATTTGCAGATGACACAAAATTGTTCAGAGTAGTTAAATCACAAGCAGATTGTGATAAATTGCAGGAAGACCTTGTGAGACTGGAAAATTGGGGATCTAAATGGCAGATGAAATTTAATGTGGATAAGTGCAAGGTGATGCATATAGGGAAAAATAACCCATGCTATAATTACACAATGTTGGGTTCCATATTAGGTGCTACAACCCAAGAAAGAGATCTAGGCGTCATAGTGGATAACACATTGAAATCGTCGGTTCAGTTTGCTGCGGCAGTCAAAAAAGCAAACAGAATGTTGGGAATTATTAGAAAGGGAATGGTGAATAAAACGGAAAATGTCATAATGCCTCTGTATCGCTCCATGGTGAGACCGCACCTTGAATACTGTGTACAATTCTGGTCGCCACATCTCAAAAAAGATATAATAATTGCAATGGAGTAGGTACAGAGAAGGGCTACCAAAATGATAAGGGGAATGGAACAGCTCCCCTATGAGGAAAGACTAAAGAGGTTAGGACTTTTCAGCTTGGAGAAGAGACGGCTGAGGGGGGATATGATAGAGATGTTTAAAATTATGAGAGGTCTAGAATGGGTAGACGTGAATCAGTTATTTACTCTTTCGGATAGTAGAAAGACTAAGGGGCACTCCATGAAGTTAGCATGGGGCACATTTAAAACTAATCAAAGAACGTTCTTTTTTACTCAACGCACAATTAAACTCTGGAATTTGTTGCCAGAGGATGTGGTTAGTGCAGTTAGTACAGCTGTGTTTAAAAAAGGATTGGATAAGTTCTTGGAGGAGAAGTCCATTACCTGCTATTAAGTTCACTTAGAGAATAGCCACTGCCATTAGCAATGGTAACATGGAATAGACTTATTTTTTGGGTACTTGCCAGGTTCTTATGGCCTGGATTGGCCACTGTTGGAAACAGGATGCTGGGCTTGATGGACCCTTGGTCTGACCCAGTATGGCATTTTCTTATGTTCTTATGGTAAGCTGCCTACCTAATGTTCTGTGAAATGCACCCTATTTCACATGCAGTACTCAGAGACAGGCAGATCTGTGAAGTCTCACTGCGACAATGGTGCAGGGAAGAGGGTTTTAATTTTGTTATGAATTGGGCAACATTTTGGGTAAGAGGGAACCTATTCTGAAAGGATGGGCTCCACCTTAACCATGGTGGAACCAGGCTGTTGGCATTAACCACATAAAGGAGAAAGATATTTTAAAATAGAACATGGGGGACAGTCACTCAACAGTGTACAGTTCGGAGGGAGGTATCTTTGAAGGATATTAAAATAACAGGAGTTAAGGCATCCAGATAGAATAGTTTCCATAAAAGCAAAAGCTGCCCCTGTTCCTGTAAGTAAAGAACCACTTGAGTTAAAATATTCCAAATTACCCCCATCAACTGATAAGAAGATTATTAATACCAACAAAAACCATACTTTGAAATGTGTGTATGCTAATGCCATACATCTAAAAAGTAATATGGGAGAGTTAGTGTGTATAGCACTGAAAGAAGAGACAGACAAAATTGGTATTTCAGAGACCTTATGGAAGGAAGATAGCCAGTGGGGTACAAATTATATTGCAATGATAAAGTGGATCAACTTGGTGGATAAGTAATGCTTTATGTTAGGGATGGCATAGAGTCTAACAGGATAAAGATCCTGCAGGAGACTAAATGCACAGTAGAATCTTTATAGGTAGAAATTCCATGTGTGATGGGTAAGACTATAGTGGTAAGGGTATACTATTATCTACCTGGCCAAAATGAACAAATGAATGATGAAATGCTAACAGAAAATAGAGAAGCTAAAAAATTTGGGAGCACAGTAATAATGGTTTAAATTACTTCAATACTGATGGGTAGATGTAACATCGGGACATGCTGGGAAGATATAGTTTCAAGATGAAATAAATGACTGCTTCAAGGAGTATTTGGACCGGGAACCAATTAGAAGGGAAGCCATTTCAGGCTTAATTCTTAGTGGAACACAGGATTTGGTGTGAGAGGTAATGGTAATGGTAGTGTAATCAAATTTGACTTAACTGGAAAGAGGACATTAAGTAAATCTAAGCTCTAGCATTACATTTTAAAAATGTAGATTTTGATAAAATGAGGAAAATAATTAGGAAAAAACTGAAAGGTGCGGCTACAAAATGTTTAAGGTTTACATCATATTTTAGAGAAACTGTTGAATTATGATGTAATCTATATATCAATTTCTAAATAACATCATGTAGGCCAACATGCTTTGCCATTGCCAAAGTAGTATTGTAAATTAACGAGACCTCATACGTGTGGCGGGCTATTCAAACACAAGCCCTGCTGCCACTATTAGAAAGGAATGCGGTGATGTTAATAGCTTTTGCACCGTCTTAATGTTATAATCATTGGTCTCACAGAAGAAATGGGTATGTAACCGTAACTTATATCAGTTTACAAAGCAGTAAGGGTTTTTTTTCCACTTATCGTAGCGCAGGCATAGTCATTGTTTAAAAATACAGTCTTGGAAGCCCAGTTGAAAGGAATTCAATGCATTCAAAAAAAGTAGAAGGAAGGCCAAATGACTTCCATCATGATTAAAAGGTGAAGAAAAAGACTATTTTAGTCAAAAGACTTTTTTCAAAAATTAGAAAAACAATCCATAAGAAGAAAAAAGGAATAAGCATAAGCTTTGGCAATCTAGATGTAATACATTGAAAAAAGCAGACTAAATGAAAATTTCAAAAGAAGCTGGCTTTGGAGGCAAAAATTCATAATAAAAACTTTGTAAAATATATCTGAAGTAGGAGGCCTGTGAGGTAGTTGGTTGGACTGTTAGATGATCAAGGGGTTGAAAAGTTAATGAGGCACTTAGGGAAGATAAGACCATCATGGAAAGACTGAATGAGTTCTTTGCTTTGTTTACTGAAAAGGATTTTGGGGAGATACTGTACCAGGAGATTATTTGATGGTGATGATTCAGAAGAACTGAAGCAAATCAAAATGTAGCAGGAAGATGTAATAAGGCAGATTACAAACTAAAGAGTAGCAAATCACCTGGACCAAATGGTATACATTCCGGAGTTCTGAAAGAACTCATTAATGAAATTGCAAATCTATTACAATTTGTAACCTAGAATTAAAATCATCCATTGTACATGAAGATTGGAGAATGGCCAATGTAACCCCGATCTTTAGAAAGGGCTATAGGGTTGATCCAGGATACAATGGACAGGAGAATCTGATTTCAGTGCCAGGAAAAATTGTGGAAACTATTCTAAAGAACAAAATCACAGAACATATAGAATGACATAGTTTGATGGGACACAGCTAGCATGGATTTACATAAGGGGGACTTTGCCTCATCAATATATTACATTTTTTGAAGGGATTAAGAAATATGTGGATAATTGTGAGCCAATTAATGCAGTGTATTTGGATTTTCAGAAGGTGTTTGATAAAATCCCCCATGACAGACTCCTGAGAAAATTTTAAAAAGTCATGGGATAGGATGTAATGTCCTATTGTGGATTGCAAACTGGTTAAAAGATAGGAAACAGAGAATAGGACTACATGGTCAGGTTACTCAATGGGGAAGCATATACAGTGGAGAGGCTGTCCTGGGAGAAGGTTAAACAGAGATTTGTACTGGGACTGGTGCATTTTAATATATTTATAATTGATTCGGAAAAGGGGAATGATGAGTTAGCTGATCAAATTTGCAGATGACACAACATTATTCCAAGTAGTTATATAAAAATTTCAGTATCTTGAGAGACTGGAAGACTGAGTATTCATATGGTAGATGAAATTTAAAGTGATGTACATAGGGAAAAGTAACCCACACCGTAGTTATGGGTTCCATATTAGGAGTTACCACTCAGGAAAAGGATTTGGGCACTATAGTAGATAATATTTTGAAATCCTCAGATCATTGTGTGGCAGCAGTCATAAAAGCAAACAGAATGATAGGAATTATTAGGAAAAGAATGTAGAATAAAATGTAGAATATCATAATGTCTCTGTATTGCTCCATGGTGAGGCCACACCTGGAATAGTACGCAGTTCTGTTCGCCACATCTCAAAAAAGATATAGTTGCATTGGTACAGAGAAGGATGACCAAAATGATAAAGGGGATGGAGCAGCTTCTCTATGAAGAAAGGCTAAAGAGATTAGGACTGTTCATCTTGAAAAATAGATGGCTGAGGGTAGCACATGATAGAGGTCTATAAAATCATGAGTGGAAAAATCAGATTATTGTAAATCGGTTATTTACTCTTTCAAAAAATACAAAGACTAGGGGCTACTCCACGACATTAGTAAATAACACATTCAAAAGAAATCTGATATTTTTTTTTCAGTCTACATACAATTAAGCTCTGTAATTCATTGCCAGAGAATATGGTTAAGGCAGTTAGTGTAGCTGAGTTTAAAAAAGATTTGGACAAGCTCATGGAGAAGTCCATTAACTGTTATTAACCAAGTAGGAATAGCCACTATTTATCACTGCACGATAGGAGCATGAGATCTATTTAATGTTTGGGATCTTGCCAGGAACCTGTGACCTGGATTTGCCACTATTGAAGACAGGTTACTGGGTTTAATGGACTCTCGGTCTGACCCAGTATGGCAAGTCTTATGTTCTTATGTTTAGAAACTCAAGTCCAGAAAAGGATTAAATCCCAGGTCCATATTCTGTAAGCTGATTACTGGACTAGTTATCCGACCTTGTGTGGCCAGATAACACTGGTAAACAAATTTCTGGCAACATTTTGTTTCCTCCACAACCTTCAGTGAAACAAGAAGATTTTAACGAGCTGTACACAAATATGCATTTATTATGTCTGTATCACGTACCGTTTTCCAGAAAAGTGAGATATACATTCCACCCCCTGCGCGCGCCGAGCCTATCTTGCATAGGCTCGGTGGCGCGTGCACCTGGGGGGGTGTCGGGGGGGTGTCGCAGTCGGTGTGCGACCGCAGGCATGGTTGCGGTCCAGGGGCGTTCCGGGGAGGGGGGGGGGGGGGGGATGGCCGCGGCCTCCGGACCATATGCCTTCTTAATGAGTGCAATCATACTCCTTTTCTGTGCTTTCAGAGTAAAACTCACCACAGATGTAACAAAATGTGTCACGGCTATTACGACATTTGGCGCAACATTTCATAAAGTTTATGACATTAAATCCACAAGCTTTAAACTCAACAGTTTTAGCAATACAATTTGTTCATTCACACAGACATTGCATAGGAGAATACTCATTGCTGCTGTTTATATAAGGCTATGTCGTCATGGAAACAAGTTGGAAACTTGCAGCCACGCTGGGGCTTGCCCAAGCAAGTTCTGGCATGATCAGGCAGAGTTTCTTGGTCTGTTACATGTTATGTTGCTTATGGCCATCAAAAATATGACATGAATTTTAAAAATCATAAAAACTACTGTCCAGCAAGAAAATATATGTACACGAAATTATGTTTTAAAATTTCACAATTATTGTAACACAAAATCGTCCGTTTCTCAAAAACCTTATGTGATGTACAAATTTCAAAGTAATATCTGTGATCAGCATCAAAACATCTATTTGGAACACCAAAAAGCCTGAATGAAACAAAAACTTTGTTTACCTATGTAATTAACTACTTATCCAGATATCAGAAATATCCAGGTAATTAGCTCACCTTAAAAAGCAAAAAAAAAAAACCCCAAACAAGTCATTTGCTTCCCAGACCAAAGCCAATTCCCCACCACAAGTTGCAACCCCCTGCTTGGGGTCACCTCCCCGAAACCCCAAGAAGTATATTTTACCACCAAATATATCACCACAGGGCTCACCACCAGGCCTCCCCCCACCTCTCCCCACTGAGCTTCAATAGCCTTTGAAAATTATACTGAGAACCCAGCAGTCTATGGTGATGAGAGATCATTTGGAGAAAAAACCAAACCTTTCTTCCCCTGGAAGAGCTTTGAGAGAGATGTGGGTCAGAGGAGTCTAGTAGTCAAAAAAAAAAGGAAGCAGATTTCTGTGAGGATTGCTGCATAGGCATTGGCTGAGACCTTTCTGTAGGGCATGGTCTACTTTGTTGTTGTTGCTCTCTTTGGAAAGGGTATGACTGGTATTTCCCACAAGGATTATAAAATTGTCTTCTGTAGGACTGCAGTTGGTATTTTTCTCTGTGTAGAAAGTTTCTGATGAAACTTCATAATGTTTGAAGAGTGGAGCAGTAGTCCTTTTTGAGATCAATCATTTCCTTGACCTTTCCACCAAACAAATTATATCCTGTGTGTTGGGCTGATACAGTACAGTGCGCTCCGACAGAGCACACTGTTAACCCGCCATTGGACGCGCATTTTCCCTTACCCCTTACTCAGTAAGGGGCTGAAAACGCGCGTCCAATCCGCCGAACCTAATAGAGCCCTCAACATGCAAATGCATGTTGATGGCCCTATTAGGTATTCCCGCGCGATTCAGAAAACAAAATGTGCAGCCAAGCCACACATTTTGCTTTCAGAAATTAGCACCTACCCAAAGGTAGGCGCTAATTTCTTTGGGCACCGGGAAAGTGCACAGAAAAGCAGTAAAAACTGCTTTTCTGTGCACCCTCCGACTTAATATCATGGCGATATTAAGTTGGAGTTCCCGAAGGGTAAAAAAAGTAAAAAAAAAAAAATAAAAAAAAATTTGAAGTCGGCCCGCGGCTGTCGGGTCGAAAACCAGACGCTCAATTTTGCCAGCGTCCGGTTTCCGAGTCCGTGGCTGTCAGCGGGCTCGAGAACCTATGCCGGCAAAATTGAGCGTCGGCTGTCAAACCTGCTGACAGCTGCCGCTCCAGGCCAAAAGTAGGCGCTAGGGACGCACTAGTGTCCCTAGCGCCTCCTTTTGCCTGTTTCTACCGCTGGGCCTCATTTAAATACTGAATCGTGCGCACAGGCAAGTGGCCTGTGCACGCGCCGGGACAGCGGGCGAACGCCCACTCTCCCGCGGACTTTACTGAATCGGCCCCGTAAGTGGCATCAGCCAACTTGTCATGAATATCTTCTCATAGAACTGTTGCTCTTATCAAGCTAATCTCCTGCTCCTATGTCTATGGGAGATTATCTTGATGCAATCGCAAACACTTCACAAAAAACTCAAATTATATTTGGCTTAATTTATGTGTGGGATACATTGGTCTTGCAATTCTGATGGTAGACGAGATAAGGGATCTTTCCCAAGATATTATCTAGAAATCTGACCATCTGAGATTAATGGTCCAAAATTCTACTTTGTAACATTGCTGATTGAAAACCATTTTTCCTGTAATATCTATTTTTCAGCCTTTTCAGGAGGTGTATTGAATATATTTTGGATAGTTTTGCTCTTTTTAGAGCAGATTCCCCATTTACAGACTTATGAGGATGTTGAATTCTCCTGCGATCTGGACAGAGTTGTACTTTGTACTTAAGGTCAAGTTTTATGGTAATTGGAAGTATGGAAAGAGTGGCTTGCCATAGCTTATCTTGAAGATTCTGGAGGATTTCACGACTGGTAAAGAGATAAGTTGCTTCAGTGTTTGTTTGATAAATCTTCCTTCAGCTTCTGTTCTTCCTATAATTTAAATGGAATCACTTTTGCTATTTTATTAAGGAGGACAAGGCAAAGTCATGTCCTCTAGTGAAGAGGTACTTCTAGCTGGCTTTGTACAAGAGTCTGGCAGTCATGCTGAATCATCCAGAAACTGGTAAAAATAGGAGTCATAGGAGAAATGAGAATCATCTTCTAAAACAGAGAGCTCAGTTGGAGGTTCTCTAGATCAGTGGTTCTCAACAAGTGTGTTGGAACACACTTGTGTAGGATTTCCCAAAATGTGGGATCAGGACCTCAAATGGTATCATAAAACTTTTAGCTGGGGTATTAAGTATTTCAAATGGCAGAGCTCGTCAGGTGCCAGAAGTGAAAGTGCAGGGTCCATGAGCCAGCACACACTCACAGGCACTGCAGTGGCTCAACCCTTGCATGCATTTCTATGGTAACAGGAAGCTTTGCATGAAAAGGGATTGGGGCTGCTGCCATGTCCAAAGCTTGCAGTGGCTCATAGACCCAATGCTGACTTTCATTACTAATGCTGCTGCTGCTTGCAGATCATTGTCAGTCTTAGAACCATGAGGAGAAGGGAGGGATGAGTGTTCCCAGGCTAGAGAAGACTGCCATGGGCTTCTCCTCCCCTCACCCACCACTGACCCTGTTATTGGCCTGTCCTCTTTTCTCACTAGTTGTCATCCACCTTTGGTCTGGGGCCCAAGGCAAAATGTTGCCGCTGGTCTTGACCCAGAGGAATGTTTAGAGAAGGGGCTGTTTGAAAGGAGGGATCAGATGCAGGAGGGGGTTTGAGAGTTGGATCAGATGGAGAGGGATTAGCTTTGGAAAGTGAAAAAGAGGGAATGAAGAAGACTAACTAAAGGATATAAGAAAGGAGCTGGGGATCAACAGAGGATCAGCTGGGGAGATGTGAGAGAAGGGTTGGAGAGAAGGCAGTGAGGCTGGGCAATAACAAAGGGAATGAGGGATGGGGTGAGGGAGAGAATAACAAAAGATCAGTTGGGGGATATAAGAAGGGCTTGAGAGATGCAAAAAAAGGCTAAAGGAAATTAGAGGAAGTGGGCTGGGGAGGTGAGAGTTGCTGGATGATGTGAGAGGGGAGAGTCAGAGGTTTAGAGAGGGGGATCTTCTGGAAGGGAGGAAGAAAGGAGATCTTCTGGAAGGGATGCAGGTTGAAAGAGAGGATCAGCTGGAGTAGAGTGAAGGGGAGAGTGTAATGATCATTGGAGAAGGACCACACCCCACACCCCTGTAAATTTGTTTTGGTCATCCTCTGTGGTCATGTGAATTTTCAAGTGCTAAAATGGCATCACATTGGCTAAAGGTTTGGGAAGACTCGCACTAATATGTTGTGAGATTCTGATATGTGTGTCACGGGGCCAGCAGAAAGCTGCTCTCTCCTTGTCAGTCCAGGCAGGAGTAGGCTGACTTCTTCTTTATCAGGCATGAAAGAAGGCTGCTTTTCCTTCCTTCTCTTTTTCCTGCCCAATCAGAGTCTGTTCTCTCCTCCTTCACCCAGATCAGAATGCATCACCTATTCTTTTGGGCTAAGCAGGTCACCAGCTTTATCTTCCCCTGCCAGGCCAGTCAATGAGGCTGCTGATGTTCTCTTCAACCCATGGGGCCCAGAAGTGACAGACAGGAACACCAGGGAAAGAGGTGCGTGCTTTTCACACACAGATCCACTGCTGACTCCGGCTGCTGCTGCCTCCTCATCCTCTTCCACTCTCCAATGCTTTTTTCCCTCATCTGCTGCTGGTAAGGAAGGAGAGAGACTCTAACTGTACTGACGGCTTTTCTGCTGGTTGGGAGCCAGGAGGAAAGTAAATGTGGATTCTGCTAGCAAAGGAGGGGTGGGGGAGAGAATATGGGTGCTGCTGGACAGGGAAGCATGAGGGAGAAAGGAGATCATGAGTTTGCTGACTGGAGTGGAGGAAAGGGGGTTTGAGCAGGTTGCTTGACATGGAGGAGCAGATGAGAGTGGGGGTGTGGATGCTGTTAGGCAGGGGGAGGGCTGGGGAGGGGAGGGGTGAGGAGCTAGGAGTTCAGGATTCTGCAGGGCAGGAAGGCAAGGGGAAACAGGAGTATGCTGGGAAAAAAAGGGTTGGGGGAAAGGAGGCAGGGGTTTCTGAGCAGGGAGAGTTGGAGGAGAAATGGAAGTGTGGGGCTGCTGGGCAGGGGCCAGAGATTAAGATGGGGAGATGGGATGTTGGGGGATGCTGAGCAGGAAGGGGTGGGAAAGGGAAGGGGTAAGGAGAGTTGAACAGGGGAGAGAGGGAATATGGGGAAGAGGATGTAGGTCAGGGATATGGGCATGTGAGGGGATAATTTAAAGTGAATAGCTGGGAGAAGTGAATGATGACGGGGCATGGAGGGGGAATGATGTAGTGCTAAAGCCATAATATGTCAGTTTTAGGAATGTGCATTTCTTTGCTCTATATTTAAACTTTCCTTAGTCTAGGTGAAAATATTTCTGTTTCTAGTTCTCAAGTTTTGCACTGCAATCAGAGAGGCTTCTTGGGGTTTCCATTCCAGTCCTTGTCTCTCATTTATAAATTTTGGTTTCTTATTCTGTATTTGGAGGACAGTCTATTTGTGTTCTAGATTTTTTTTTTGTTTTTTTTTTGTCACTGAAGTAAGTTACTTTACTAACATGTAGGGAGGGGCGAGGTGACTCAAATGCAATTCTGGAGGTTCTGCTTGGCCTGGCGCCACTGCGACCTCAGGGTCCATCAGGCTCTGCGCATGTGTAATCGTGCCAAGGAAGCGACATGGACGGTTGCGGCCACATAGCCCATCAGCCTCAACATGTGCTAGGCTGACATCTGCTGAATCTCTGCCACAATGGTCGTCAAAGTGACGACCCTTTGATGAGGCAGAAAGGCCTTGGCCTGAGCCGTGTCTAGTAGGCTCCTATGAAGTCCAATTGAAGTAACAAGATGAAATGGGACTTCCGGTAGTTGATGATGAGCTCGAGCGACTCCAAAACCCAGATGGTCAAGTACATGGACCTGACGGCCCCCTCCTAAGATGTGCTCTTGACCAGCCAATTGTCCAGATATGGGAAAACATGCACCCTAGTCTGTGGAGATGTGCCGCCACCATGCCTAAGCATTTCGTGAAGACTCAAGAGGTGGACACTAGCCCGAACAACAACACCCAATACTGTAAGTGCTGTTTTCCCCACCACAAATTAGAGATATTTCCGGTGACAGGGAAGATCTCCATGTGAGTGTACATGTCCTTTAGATCGAGGGAGCACAGTCAGTCCCCTTTTTGCAAAAGGGGATAAGGGTGCCCAGAGAATCCATCTTGAACTTTTCTTTTTCAATAAATTTAGGCCCTTAGGTCTAAGATGGAACAGAGTCCTCCTGTTTTCTTAGGAATCAAGAAGTACCTGGAGTAAAATCCCCACACTCTTTGCCTTGGTGGAATAGGCTCAACCACTCTGGCTGTTAAAGAGGAAGGAGAGCTCCATTAGAAGTACCTCCTGCTGCACTACCAGACCTGAAAACGGGCTTGGAGGGCAATTTGGCAGGACACCCAATAGGTACAATTGGTACCCTTGGAAGATGATGGAAAGAACCCACTGCTCTGAGGTTATACTGGGCCATTGTTTCATGAAGCACCACAGCCTGCCCCCAATTGGTGGATCCATCATCCCGGGTATGGGCAACTGGTCTACCCTCCCTACAACCCAGTTAAAACTCCATCCCTGGAGTTGACTGAGGTACTGGCTGGGGCTTGGGGGTTCTCTGCTGTCTGTGATGGCCACGGGAGCCCTGATGCTGTTTTTCCTAAGCTTGATTTCTGCACCTCGGGCCAGCCAGAATTAAGGATGCTATGACAGCAGCATTCACAGTCCATGGGGAAGGTAGTTCCAGCCACTGCACAACAATAACACCTATTGGCCAAACTCAGAATGCATGCAGACCAAATATGGATAGGAGTTCTGATCTATGGTCCACTACAATACTACATACATCTAGTGGTGCTATAGAAATGAGTAGATTATTGTTGCAATGGCTGGGATAGCCAGGAGTGGGGAGAGAGTTAAAAATAGAGGCAGGAATTCCCTTGCATGGCCTTAGCGGGCGGTAGGGGGAGGGGGGACTGGGGGTACCGGACCTACATTTTTACAATATGGCTAGTAATCTCCGCATTATCCGGGATTGGTTAACGAGCTAGTCTATCTATGTTAATAAAGGAGCGGAAGAGGCCCTAGTAGCCCCTTTAGACTTGAATTATGTCCTCCAGGCTCCAGCCATAACTCTGCCCCCTTTTTTGGCCCACTCTCCTTCGATAGTTCCTTGTCGGGCTACGTGGGTAATGATTAGTAAGTTGTTGAAACTTCAGACAGTCTGTTCCTATTTATTGCCTATCCAAGGAAATCTGGACTTTACGCCAGGATCCCAAACAAAGGGGTTCCTGGTGTGGAGGGCCAAAGGAATCACACAGTTGGGTCACCTTCTCAACACAGAGAGTCAACTGTTCTTTTTTATGGAACTTCGGGATTTGTATCACTTGGGTCCCGATCAGATATTTCCCTATCTTCAAATTCAACATTATATTAAATCACTGTCATCTGAATCCCTAAATCCAATGGGTTTTCAGTCATTAGATGGTCTGTTTCTATTTGATAGATCAAAGCACCCGTCCCTATCCCTGTACTATAAAATGCTCCAGAAGAGAACTCAACCAGAGCAATTTTCTGAGCTAGTAAATCGCTGGAACAGTGATGGGGTGTTTGTGCTTACTTTAACTATCCTAAGAGCATGCTTTCGGAGAATAGCACGCCTCCTGGTAAACATTTATTATAAGGAAATGCAGTTTAAGTTCCTGTGCCGGGCTTATGTGTCAGCCTATGTAGCATTCCGCTTCCATATTTCGACCTCAGCCCTGTGTGCGAAATGCCAAAAGGAAAGGGGAACTCTGTCTCACTCTTTTTGGGCATGCCCACGTATTCACAGTTTTTGCGGCCGTATTATTATGTTTTGAACTTAATTGGATTTTCTCTCCTTATCTCACCATTGCTTGTGCTCTTCGGATGCCTTCCGAGGATGCCGGAGGGGGGGGGGGGGGGGGGGGGGGGGGGGGGGGGGGGGGGGGAGGCTGTCGTTTATTCATCTTGAAGGCATGCTTAGTGGGGAAAAAAAGTAATTCTTTCACATTGGCGGGGCAGTGAGAGCCCCTCCTTTTGGGAATGGTGAAATCAGCTACACCATATGTTACACATGGACGATCTGGCATCGAGGGGTTCTCCTTTGCGACATCGAAAGTTTCTGTTAATGTGGGATCCTTATCTTCAGTCACTTCCACACAGATCCAGGATCTTGATTCTCAATGGAAGATTTCGTGATATGGTGAACCAAAGACCTGGTTTCTCAGACATTTGCTGGCGGAGAGGGCACACAGCAAGGACTGTTCGATGGGTTGGGGGGTCTTGGGGGAAAGGGGGGAAAGGTAGGGGGATGGGATTGGATTGACAATTGTATGTCATATGTTTATTAGGGACGTGAATCGTTTTCCATATCGTCTTAACGATAGAAACCGTGTGGCAGGGCAAGAAAATCGTGTTAGGCACGATTTCTTAGTTAAAAAATCGTTAAAAATCGTTTTTTCCGATTAGTGCGCACTAACAAGTTAGGGGCGGATTTTCAGAGCCCTGCTCGCGTAAATCCGCCCAAAACCGGGCGGATTTACGCGAGCAGGGCCCTGCGCGCCGGGAGGCCTATTTTACATAGGCCTCCCGGCGCGCGCAGAGCCCCGGGACTCGCGTAAGTCCCGGGGTTCTCGGAGGGGGGCGTGTCGGGGGCGTGTCGGGGGCGGGCCCGGTCGTCGCGGCGTTCCGGGGGCGTGTCGGCAGCGTTTTGGGGGCGGGGACGGGGCGTGGCTACGGCCCGGGGGCGTGGCCGCGCCCTCCGTACCCGCCCCCAGGTCGCGGCCCGGCGCACAGCAGGCCCGCTGGCGCGCGGGGATTTACGTCTCCCTCCGGGAGGCGTAAATCCCCCGACAAAGGTAAGGGGGGGGTTTAGACAGGGCCGGGTGGGTGGGTTAGGTAGGGGAAGGGAGGGTAAGGTGAGGGGAGGGCAAAGGAAAGTTCCCTCCGAGGCCGCTCCGATTTCGGAGCGGCCTTGGAGGGAACGGGGGGAGGCAGCGCGGCTCGGCGCACGCAGGCTATACAAAATCGATAGCCTTGCGCGCGCCGATCCAGGATTTTAGTGGATACGCGCGGCTCCGCGCGTATCTACTAAAATCCAGCGTACTTTTGCTTGAGTCTGATGCGCAAGCAAAAGTAGGCTGATCGCGCTTCTTTTAAAATCTACCCCTTAGTGCGCACTAACTGAAAATGATACAATTTGACACTTTTCAGGTCAGTTAAGGTCAGTTTAGGAATGAATATGTATTCCTATTGGCTGCCCTCTTATTTATTCATGTTACCAAGGTTCCCACTGACAGTATATGGGGGATGGGAAATGGAAACAGTTGGTAGCTTGACAAAACAAGTAATGTGATCAGTCAATGTGACTAGAACTTGTGCCCTAACCCTGATACCAGGGGTATTGTGATCTTCCTGCACACAGGGCCCTATCCCTATTAATACCAGGAGTGTTGTGATCTTCCTGCACACAGTGCCCTAACCCTGGCACCAGGGGTGTTGTGATCTTCCTGCACACAGTGCCCTATCCCTATTAATACCAGGAGTGTTGTGATCTTCCTGCACACAGTGCCCTAACCCTGGCACCAGGGGTGTTGTGATCTTCCTGCACACAGTGCCCTATCCCTATTAATACCAGGAGTGTTGTGATCTTCCTGCACACAGTGCCCTAACCCTGACACCAGGGGTGTTGTGATCTTCCTGCACACAGTGCCCTATTCCTGATACCGGGGGTGTTGTGATCTTTATGCACACATCCCGGTATCAGGGATAGGGCACTGCATGCAGGAAGATCACAACACTCCTGGTATCAGGAATAGGGCACTGTGTGCAGGAAGATCACAACACCCCTGGTATTAGGGATAGGGCACTGCGTGCAGGAAGATCACAACACTCTTGGTATTAATAGGGATAGGGCACTGCATGCAGGAAGATCACAACACCCCTGGTATCAGGGATAGGGCACTGTGTGCAGGAAGATCACAATACCCCGGAGGAGTGAGGGTCAGGCAGCTCCCCCCTGTCTGTGAAGCCAGCCTCTCACTAGTAATGCAGGGAGGGAGCTGTCTCAGACTTCACCATCCTCCCCCCCCCCCCCCCCCCCACCCACACACCATTCACTGGCTGGGACATGGGGGAAGTCAGGAGTGAGGGTCAGGCAGCTCCCCCCTGTCTGTGAAGCCAGCCTCTCACTAGTAATGCAGGGAGGGAGCTGTCTCAGACTTCACCATCCTCCCCCCCCCCCTCACCCACACACCATTCACTGGCTGGGACATGGGGGAAGTCAGGAGTGAGGGTCAGGCAGCTCCCCCCTGTCTGTGAAGCCAGCCTCTCACTAGTAATGCAGGGAGGGATCTGTCTCAGACTTCACCATCCTCCCCCCCCCCCTCACCCACACACCATTCACTAGCTGGGACATGGGGGAAGTCAGGAGTGAGGGTCAGGCAGCTCCCCCCTGTCTGTGAAGCCAGCCTCTCACTAGTAATGCAGGGAGGGAGCTGTCTCAGACTTCACCATCCTCCCCCCCCCCCTCACCCACACACCATTCACTAGCTGGGACATGGGGGAAGTCAGGAGTGAGGGTCAGGCAGCTCCCCCCTGTCTGTTAAGCCAGCCTCTCACTAGTAATGCAGGGAGGGAGCTGTCTCAGACTTCACCATCCTCCCCCCCCCCCCCTCACCCACACACCATTCACTGGCTGGGACATGGGAGAAGTCAGGAGTGAGGATCAGGCAGCTCCCCCCTGTCTGTGAAGCCAGCCTCTCACTAGTAATGCAGGGAGGGAGCTGTCTCAGACTTCACCATCCTCCCCCCCCCCCCCCTCACCCACACACCATTCACTAGCTGGGACATGGGGGAAGTCAGGAGTGAGGGTCAGGCAGCCCCCCCCTGTCTGTGAAGCCAGCCTCTCACTAGTAATGCAGGGAGGGAGCTGTCTCAGACTGGTATCAGGGATAGGGCACTGAGTGCAGGAAGATCACAACACCCCTGGTATCAGGAATAGGGCACAGGTTCTAGTCATATTGACTGATCACATTACTTTTTTTGTCAACTACCAAAAGTTTCCATTTCCCATCCCCCCAACCATCACCTCAGTTGGAACCTTGGTAACATCAATAGATAAGATGGCAGCTAGCCAATAGGAATACATATTCATTCCTAACTGACCTTTACTGACCTGGAAAGTGTCAATAATTTGTATCATTTTCTGTTAGTGTTCCTGAGTTTCCATTTCCATTTCCCATCCCCCCAACCATCACCTCAGTGGGAACCTCGTTAACATCAATAGATAAGAGGGCAGCCAGCCAATAGGAACACATATTCATTCCTAACTGACCTGGAAAGTGTCAATTTGTATCATTTTCTGTTAGTGCGCACTAACTCGAGTAAGTGCGCACTAACTCGGAGTTAGTGCGCACTAACTCCCGTTAGTGCGCACTAACACGATTTAAACGATTTTTAACAATAAATCGTTAGAATTTCTATTGTATTGTGTTCTATAACGATTTAAGACGATATTAAGATTATCGGACGATAATTTTAATCGTTAAAAAACGATTCACATCCCTAATGTTTATTACTTATATAATTGTTCAAGGGGTTACAGTGTCATAACACCCTTGGACTGATGTTTGTTCCTTTGATAAAACAATAAAATGTTTCAAACTAAAAATAGAGGCAGGAAACCCCAGAGAGTTGCAAATGAAGGCTCATGGACCCACAGCTTTTACCTAAAGGGTTGTTGCCAATATGCAGATACTTTTGCTTTCATTATTATCCTGGAAAGAAATATCCGTAGAGATTTGCACCTCTCTCTGCAGTTCATTTTTCCAATAAAAACAATTCACTTAATTTTGATTATACAAAACTTTGCATGTTGATTCCTTTGCTGCCCAAGCTCCACCCTTGGAAATGCCTCAAAACAATGAAAATAAAAGTGGGTATGTTGTTCAACAATGCACGTACTTTTACTCGCATTGAGGGTGGACAATAATAAAAGCAATTTCCATGGGTAAAACAGCCTCAGTATACAATAGTTATATAATTTGAATTTATCCTTGTATTGTATAAAAAGTTATGATTCAAAACATGAGGAGAGCAATTTTCAAAAGCCATTTACCTGTGTAAATGACTACTTACCCAGATAAAAGAAGTTTTTGAAAATTACCTATCCTGTATGTGGGCACAAGTATACATTTTGTACCTCAATGAACATATTTTTACCACCAATGACCACAGACATTCTCAGGGCAGGATTAAGATAAAGTATAAAACTACAAACTTAGTTTTGCATTTTCAAAATTAGGTGCAGTGTTGCCAAGAAAATCTTATCTGAAAAAAAGCAGTTGCAAACCTCTGTATTTTCAAAAGAAAAGTACACATGCATAAGGATGTGCATTTGCTAGAAACAAAACAGGAAATGACAAAGAAATGTTCCTATTCATTTCATTTAATTTTCAAAATGAAGTGATTAAAAACATACAAAATTTTGTTGGGTTTCACATTTCTTTTTGGAAAAAAGTAGTCAACTATCTGGCCTAAGGCCAGGGAATAGGCTGAGGCCCAAAGCAGAGGCCGTGGCCTGTGCCTGAGCATGATGCCAGGGCTTTGGGCTAGGTCTACCCCCAAGGCCAGGGCATGGCCTAAGCATAGGCCACAGTCCACAATAGAGGCCACAAGCTATGCTTCTGCGGAACACTGGAGTCTCGGACTAAGCCCAGTGCCAACCCCAAGGCAGATGCCGGGCCCTCAGCTGAGAACCGAACAAAGGCCCAAGTCTGAAAAATGTTGCCTGGATTGGGAATCTTCCCAAACCCCACTTACTTTGTCCATCGGGAATCGGATGCCATGGTCCAGGTCCAGGCCTGATGCCAGGGCCAAGTTTGGAGGCTGGTGCCCAAACATCTGAGCCTCAGCCTAGGCTTAGGCCTGACACAATGGCCCTGCCTGGAGGCTGGGTCCCAACACTGGGGCCTCAGGCCCGGAGGCCAGAGACCAGGCCTCATATGTCAACATCCTCTTCTTTCTTCTTCAAAATGATGGCTTCCACTGGGGACACATCAGCGTAAATTAACTCTGGCGCCTTCTTCCTCTGTGGATGGCACCATTTTGGTGTATGGCAGTTTACTGGACTGGGCCCCAGTGTTAGACCAGGGCCTAGACAAAGGCCCAGGCATTGAAACCTGGTCTCTGGGCTGGGCCACAGTATCGAGCCTGGGCCTTGATTGAAGCCAAGGCCCAGGCATCTGGCCTAGGACCAAGAGTCTTGGACTGGGCCAAGGAGTTGGGACCAGGCCTCCAAGCCTAGCCTTTGAATAGGGCCTGTCAAGGTAGCATTGACCCATTGTAGCCTACCCTACCCAAGGCCGAGGCATCGGCCTAAGCTTCATCAGTGGATATCCCCTGGACTGGATAAATGGAGGCCAGGGAGGATCCTGGCACCGACATTTTTCTGTGTGGGAGGGTTGGGTGGTGGGGACAAAAGGCCCCATTTCTTTTTTCAATTCATTTTTTGAGAGGGTTTTTTTATGTTTGTTTATTTCTTTTTTGCAAACTAAAGAAAATGAAATAAAAGTTAAACAAAATGAAATTTGTGGAAAAAAACACACCCCAATAACGAAATTGAAAAACGAAACAATTTTCCTGCTGCACATGCTTTCATGTGTACTTTCTCTTTATAAACTGATGCAAAGCCCACGGCTAAAAGTATACACACAGCTGTGTAAACAAAAAGGAAACCACATCTTTTAACAATTAAAAAAAATGTTTAACAGCCTTCATTTCACTAATTTTCTTCCACCATTGCTAGTCAAATTGTTTACTCAGTTACCCTAGTATATTATCAGATAATGTTCCAAAGAAAATGAACTTAGCCAAATTCAGATGGCCATTAAAGGATAGTGATTTGGTTTAAATTTGCTTTAAACACAGAAAAAAAAATTCCTTCCATTGATAAATATCTTTGGAACATGTGATTAGCTAGGATTTTATATTCAGAAAAGTTTACCATTCTGTTTGGAAGCATTCAAGAGTTCTGGTCATCCCCATTTTAATAAGAAAATTGCGCAGAAAGTCATCTATCACCTCAGGTTTATGGGTCAAGGGCTTTTTTGAAGTCAATGTTGTTCTCTGAGACTGCAACTTAAATAAAAAAAACAAAAAACCTTTAAATTAACTTATAATACATTATAAACAGTTCACATTCTAAAAAAAAACAACTTTATAAACATAACAAACAAATACAATTTTGAATATATAATAATGAAGGAATTAACTATGAGATTTTCAGCAAATAGGCTTTCTAATTCATCTTGGACAGAGGTGCCTCCTGCACATTACAAAATTAAAATTTACCATAAGTAGAATGCCAATCCATATTGTAACAAGGAACAAGACACCTAGAAATCTTAAAATAAAATTGATCCCATTTTAATAAAAACCACAATTAAATCTTGAGCTAACCAAGAGCCAAGAAAATGATAAGTGAGTCCACAGCCTTTCTTTTCTGCTCGCTCATATCCATAATGGGGTAATTTTCAAACAGGTATAAAGTCAGCAGTTACTTTATAACCAATAATTTTCAAAGTAACGATTTTCCCATACTTTTTCTTTAAAAATTACCCTGGTAAAACAACCCCCATATATTTACATCTATTTAATTAGTTTAGTTTATTTACTTGGTTAACTGCTTTTCAAATAAAACATCAAAACATTTTGCAAAAGCTAAAAATACAGTAAATAATAATAAATAATATAATACTATAATAAAATACAGAATTTAAAACAAAAAAACAGCATATAAAATATATATAACTAATTAAAAATATAGTCCAAGGTTTTTAAAGCACCAAATGCTTGTTTATAAAGCCAAGTTTTAACTACTTTCTGCAATCTTAAGTAATAATGCTCTAAAAGAAGAGTATTCAAGGTTGGGGCGGGAGTGGAGGAGGGTACAAATAAACATGCACCTCTAATCTGCATAGGATGTACCGTCATCATTGCCAGACACTTTGTGAAAGTGCATGGTTCTGACACTAGATTGAATGGCAGTATACTACACTGGAGGCTTTGACCCCCCTACTACTAATCTGAGATATTTTCTGTGACTTGTAAATTCAGTATCTCTATGTGGTTGTAAGCATCCTTTAGATCTAGAGAGCATAGCCAGTGTCTCTTTACAAAAAAGGGAGTCAAAGTGCAAATGAACACCATCTTAAACTTTTCCCTTTTTAGAAATTTGTTTAATGTCCTTAGAACTATGATAGGCATCCACCCGATTTGTTTGAGATCAGGAAATACTTGGAATAAAATCTTGCCCTGTTTCCCCTGCTGGAACAGGTTTGACCACACAGGCCTCTAAGTGGGAAGAGAGCTCTTTTGTAGCAGTTCCTGATGCTGCAACACAAACCAAGTAGGTTTTGGTGGGCAATTTGGAGGGATTCCAATAAGTGTAGTTTGTACCCTTTTCATATTATGCTGAGGACCCAAGAGTCTGAAGATATTCTGAACAAATGGTTTACAACCTAAGATTGCCTCCGACAGGAATGTCTTCTGGCACAGGTACTGGGATCTCAGCTTTATTCTCGATGATCCAGTCAAAACCCCATCCTAGGTTTGGCTGGGGTGCTGGTTGTAGCCTTGGCACCCTCTGCTGCCCAGGGCAAGCACAAGGACTCTGATTTTGCTGGGACTGAAGGGGTGGAGGAAAACATCTCTTTGATTGATAGAAATGCCTCTTCAGTGCTCCTCCTGGGATTCTTCTACCCTGGACTCACCTGGGAAGAAAGTTGTTCAAGAAGCTATGATCAGTGAAAGGTATTCCAGGAATATGATCAGAAGCTATGATTAGTGCCTGAACAGTGTCCTGTCAACTCTTTTTGAACCAGTATATGCAGGACATTCTGAAGAGCATGAAAGAAGTAAAACAGCAACTTCTTCAAAAGCAGTGTGATGGCTTTGAAACATGGGTGGACAAGAGCATGATGTGTAGAAAACAGCTGGTCCAGTTGATCTTTGTTTTTGACACAGCATCCAGAATCTTTGCAGTGGATATTGGCACCCAATGAGCCTGGAGAGGCAGTAGAAAAGATCTTAAGTGTTGCACAGTGGTCTTAAACCTGAGCCATCATTTCCTTGAGATTTCCTCCATTGTATGGTACAGCTGCAAAGAGATTCTCTCCACTGAAAGGTGCATCTGCAAGTCTTTTCTGGTCAAAGGTCTGAGGCCCGTAGCCAAGAGAATCTGTGGTCCAGTCAACACCCCCCTGCATCCTCCCAGGCCTTCCCATCCAGATGATACAACCTGGGAAAAGTGTGCAAGGAAGACCATGTCGCAGCTCGGCAAATATTGATGTGAGACAACAATCTAACCTCCGTCCAAGACACTGCCTGAGCTCAAGTGGAATGAGCCCGAACCTGAGTAGGCAAAGGCTTCTCAGCATCCACATACACAGCCATGACCACCTCCTTAAATCTAGCTAGTTATAGCTGAAGCACCCTATTGACTCCTACTATGGAAGACAAACAGGCAATCCATCTTCCGGAAAGGTTCAGAAACCTCCAGATTCAGCACGACAAATTTCTTGACATCCAAGATGCGCAGGAGGCGATATTCCTCCGCATCCCTGACCTTATCCAGGGATGGCAAGGAAATGGACTGATTCAAATGAAAGTCCACACCACTTTGGACAAGTAAGAGGGAACAGTATGCAGCTGTAACACCCCTAGAGCATCCGAAGGAACGGCTCCCAGCAAGACAAGGCCTGCAGCTCAGAAATTTGATGCGTAGAACATATAGCCACCAGGAACACTATCTTCAAGGTCAACAACTGCAAGGAAAGCCCTTCGCAGCAGTCACAACGTAGGGCCTGCCAAGAAATCCAGCACCAAGTTAAGACTCCACAAGGGGACCGGTAACCTCAAGGGAGGCCTAATATGTTTCACTCCCTTCAAAAAACAGACCACAAGGAAGACAAGGAATCACCATTCACTGGACCCCTGAAACAGACAAGAGCCGCAACCTGAACTTTCAAGGAATTAAGGGCCAAGCTTTTATTCAACACATCCTGCCAAAAATCCAGAATCCTAACAGAACGAGGAAGAACACCATGCTCCTCACACCAAGCCTCAAATACTCTCCAAACCCAAACATAGGCTAAGGAAGTAGAGAACTTCTGAGCGTGCAGTAAGGTGGAAATCACTGCGGAAGAACACCCACACTTCAACAGGTGAGCCTTCTCAATGGCCAAACTGTAAGACACAACAGAGTCGGATCCTCGTGAGAACCAGACCCTTCTGTAACAGACCAGCATGGCGGAAGCTGAAGAGGGGTCTCCATTAGGAATCTTCCATTAATCCGCATACCACGGACACCTAGGCCAATCCAACACCACCAGAAGTAGAAGTCCTCTGTAGCCTTCGATTTTGCGAATCATCCTGTCCAACAATGGCCACTGTGGAAAGACATAAAGCAATCTGTCTTGTGGCCAGACATGTATAAGAGCATCTATGCCCAGAGATCACGGATCTCTCCTGCAACTTTAGAATCGAGAAACTTTCGTATTGTGAGACGTCGACAGCAGGTCTAGGAACAGAAGGCCCCAGCGACCCACAATCAGCTTAAATGCCTCAGCAGACAACACCCATTCTGCTGGATCCAGACTCTCTCTGCTGAGAAAGTCCTCTCTTACGTTGTCTTTTCCTGTAATATCAGAGGCCGAGATCATCTGTAGATGACCTTTCGCCCATTCCATAAGTTGGTCTATTTCCTGCAACACTGGCTGGCTCTTGCTTCCTAGCTGGCGATTGGTGTAGGCCATCATTGTCGCGTTGTCCTACATCACATGGACTGCTTGTTCCTGCAGCCTGTGGCTAAACTGAAAGCATGCCAATCGGACCACTAGGGCTTCCAGACGATTGATGTTCCAGCGGGACTCCTTGGCCTTCCAACACCCTTGGGCTGTCAGTTCCTGACAGTGAGCTCCCCAACCCTGAAGACTCGCATCTGTCGTAAGTACCAACCAGATCAGGGAGGACAAGGAAACTGCCTTTCTCAGATGAGCCTTCTGTAATCACCTCTGGAGGCGAGGGCAGACTTCCATTGGCAAGTGGAGCCAAACCAAATAGCCTGAGACTGCGGGTTTCAACAAGACAGTAGTGAGCGCTGTCCACAGCACCACTTCCAGGGTTGTTGCCCACAGCACCACTCCCAGGGTCGTTGCAATCAAGCCGAGCACCTGTAAATAGGACCATACCATCGGGCAAATAGTGTTCACCAACTGACACACCTGAGACATCAATTTCTGAATTTGAACTTCCGGCAAGAAAACCTTGTCCTGTCCCATGTCTAACCGAACCCCCAGATACTCCAATGACTGGGATGGCTGAAGACTGTTCTTGGCCAGGTTCACCACCTAACTGAGCTCCTGCAACAAGGAGATCACCTTGTGCATCATTAGGTGGCTCTCTTCCGGAAACTTAGCTCGAATCAGTCATTCGGCCAAGTATGGGTGAACCAGGATCCCTTCTCTTCTCAAGGCCACCACTACTACCACCATAGGCTTGGAAAACATTCTGGGGCAGCACCTGGAACTGAAAATAGTGCCCCAACATCACAAAATGTGAAAAATGAAGGTAGGCTTTGGACAGATCTAGAGAGGTCAGAAATTCCCCTGACTGCACTGTCATTATCACAGAGTGTAAATATTCCATGCAAAAATGAGTTAACTTCAAATGACGATTGACCCTTTTGAGATCCAGGACAAAAGGAACCCTCCTTCTTGGGCACAACAAAATAAATGGAATACCGCCCCATACTTTCTTGAGACATGGGCACCGGAACCACAGCCCTCAGCCTGAGGAGCCTTTGAAGCTTAGACTCCACTCTCTTCTTCCTCTGTGGGGTTTGGCAAGGAGTCACCATGAACACGTTCTGAGGAACACTGCAAAATTCCAGCGCATATCCTTCTCGTATCACCTCCAAGACCCAATGGTCCAATGTGATCTCGACCCACCTCTGATAAAAGAGAGATAGATGTCCCCATCTCTTGATCCTGAAGGTGGGTTGGCAAACCTTCTTTGGGAAACTTGGGATGGCCGCCACCCAAGCCTGCTCCTCTCTTGGGCTGTCTGGGATAAAAGGATTGAGACCTACTGAAAGGCCTAGTCCTCTGATAGATCGACCCTCTGTAGGGACAAAACAGCTTGGAACCCTGGAGACGACCCTTTATACCAAAGGGGCACTGCAATTTCTTCTTATCCTCTGGCAACCAAGGAAGCAGCGATTAGTCCCACTTACTGGGCAGTTTCTCCAACTCACTTGCTCCAAACAAAATCAAGCCTTTAAAGGGAATCTTTCTAAGATTAGTTTTGGAGGCTGCATCAGCTGACCAATTCCACAACCAGAGTTGGCACCTGGCAACTATCAATGAAACCACTCTCCTGACTGAAGTACAGCCCAAATCGCAGCCCACATCTGCTAAAAAGGCAGCAATGGGCTCCATAATTTCTCTGTAATTCCCTCCAGAATCATCAACCTCTTGAGAGAGAAGCAGACACGATCATGCCACTAGGGAGCAACAAGAGGCAATCTGTAAAGTCATTACCACTGCCTCAAAGGCTTGCTTAAGAATTGCCTCAATCCTCCTATTCTGCACATCCTTCAAGGCCGCTCCTCCCTCCAAGAGGATAGTCGTCCGCTTAGAGACGGCACATACCAGTGCATCTACTTTGAGAAAACGCAAACGTCTCGCACAGCTGGATCCAGGTGGTACAGGCCTTCCAACATCCAACCCCTTTTAAAATTTGCCTCTGGGGTGTCCCATTCAAGATAAATCAATTCCTGAATGGCGTCTATCACAGGGAAAAAAATAAGAGACTTTACACAAGGAAACCAAAATGGGATTCTTCTTTGGCTCTGACATGGCATCCACACCAGGAAAACCCAGCTGCTTCAAAGTCTGGGAAATCAGGGCTAGCAGGTCATCTCTATGAAAGTACCACAACATAGTGAGATATGGCTCCAGACCAGGAGGGATTTTCCATTTTCCAGGAAAATTCCACCATCGCACCAGTAAACGTACATCTGAATGGTTCGCACTCAAAAATCTATGCACACAAAAATTAAGCACCAGAGAGGTAAGTGCAGCAATGCACACACACAAGTTGTGTGCCAAGCAAAGGGTTTGAAACAGCGCAAAACTTGTGTGCTCAAAAGGCGCACCCATAACTGAATGCATAAAGCGTGCACAACCTACGGTCTGTAGAGGGCAGCAAAACATGCACAGGAGTGCGCGAAAGTGCCACGGCTGCCTACCACACAGTGAGAAAGCATAAAACCTAACTGAGGGAGCCTAACCAACTGGGGCTGCTCAACCCAACAGACTGCCCAGTTCCTCAACCATAGGGGCCTATGCAATAATTTTCACGTAAAGCAAGCGCTGACTTTTCAGAGCCTGCTTTCCTAACGCAAGCATGGCACCTGCAAGGGGGGCGCCATGCAATAGGTAAATTAGGGGCTCGCGCTAGCAAGGAGGCGCTAGGGTCGCTTGCGCGACCTTAGTGCCTCCTTGCTAACCCGACCCCAAGGTGGCTGCCAGTTATGAAGACCGACACCGGTAAACTTGGCATCAGTTTTAATAACGGCCGTCTGCCAGTAATGAAACGGACACCGAGTGGCAGACGGCCGGTTATGAAAACCGATGCCGAGTTTACCGGCATCGGTCTTTATAACTCGGTGGTCTGCCAAGGTTTTTTTTTTTTGTTGTTTTTTTACTGAAGAACTACAGAAAAGCAGTTTTTTCTGCTTTTCTGAACTTCTTTTACATGCACTCAGCTAGTAATGCCTGCTCCAGGCAGGCATTAATATCTGAGCGATAAATGTGCATCTGAGATGCACATTTATTTATTTATTTATTTTATTTAACATTTTTCTATACCGACCTTCATGGTTAAATACCATATCAGGACGGTTTACATCGAACAGGGATAAAAATAATTAGGTAAAGGAAGAGACAAAGTTACATTAAACGAGGACCGTGAACTTGGAAGCTTAGGTAGCTGGAAGAAAAGAGATAAAGTTAAGTAAAGAAAAGAGAAATAACAAATTCCGGACTAGAGATAGTTCAGAATAGAATTAGTCCACATGTTAGAGTTGGTATCCATGCTGTCCAGGAATCAAATGAGGGGAGGTATAATTGTTCGTATAATTGTTCGTGAGTAGATAAAGTCTAATGTGTATCCCAGGGTTCTGGGAAGGCTAGGCGGAACAACCACGTTTTGAGTTTTTTTTTAAAAGTTAGCAGGCAAGGTTCCAACCTGAGTTCAGCAGGGAGGTTGTTCCAGATAGCTGGGGCTGCTGTTGAAAATGCTCGGTCCCTGGATGCAATGAGTCGCGTGGCTTTGGTTTATTTTTTTGAATGCGGAGTGAATGAGTAATAGCATTCATCAGATGCAAATGCATGTGAATGAGGCTATCTCATTCACTCCGCATTAGACGCGGGTTAAATAGGCGCTAATCCCCCTATTGCATTAGTGGGTGGATTAGCGCCTATTTAACCTGTGTCCGACAGCGGGTTAAACAGTGTGCTCATGTGAGCGCACTGTATTGCATCGGCCCCATAATGGGAGCAGGAACAAATGTCGGGATGATGCACTGAGTATGGAGACTGGAGGAAGTTCCAAAAACTTTTCTAACTGTCTCTGTTTCTGAAAGTAAAATGTTTTTGTTTGTTTTTTTAAACCTTACCTACGCTCATCGCTTACCGGCTCCTACATATGCTGCCTTTCAGCTGAACGAGCAGCTAAGTTCACGCCAGGAAACACAGCTACCGGACACCTCTGAGGGACCTCAGATCTCACCTCAGGAATTCTCAACTGGGGGAGGGACCTTTTGGTATTACCACTAGAGTGGGGATTTCTTTTCCTTAAGTCAAATTTCAAATTTCTCCTTCCAAAAAATTTGAAGCAATCCCCATAAGAAGATGCACATCCACCATCTGCTGGAGACAGAGAATACTGGGAGTCTGGGGTCACTGCAGGAGTATATATACTGTGATGTCAGCTTGTTCTGTCTCCAACTGCTGGTAGGGGAGTATAACTCACTGGTCCTGAGTCCATCTGTCTACACACTAGGAAAATCACCATCTATGTAGTGATAACTGATGTTGAATTGCCTCTGAAATACTGGGTGTCCAGTTTCAGCTGGACATCCATCTGCATGGACACCAATACTTTCAATTCCAGAGTATCGATGATCTATATCTTTTGGTCAAAGACCTCCTGGATTTTCCTAACCAGCTCCTCCTCAAAGACTGCAAATGCCAACATGGACTGGGAGGCAGAAGGGGAGCATACAACATCCTGGGATCTCAAAGCTGAAACCTGGCCGCTTGAAGATTGACACAATTCCCAGGAGTGCAGAGAAGATGAGCTTTCTTCAACTACAGGAACACTTTGGGGGATTCAAGGTTGCTATCCAAATGTACCTTTTCCCAGAATCACGCAATGTCAGAGACCAATGTCACTGCTTCTTGGCCTTCATCCGCTGCATGTCATCGTAGCTTCATTATGCCAAAAGCAAAGAGGCTGAACTCTTCACTCTCTTTGGGTGGGAGAGGACAGACAATGGTCTGTTCTCCTGGTCCTTCTGGACACTCAATGTTTAGGGGGCCCTGTGCCTTCCATATCAATGCCTCCGATGCCAATACCAGTGGACCAGACTTAAATATCCTGAAGTGGTTTTCCATGAAATCAAGTCTTGATCGATGCCCCATAGCTGTCATAGTCACTCAGAGGAGGCTCACCAGGAAGTTGTGATCGGCCCCCAGGCAAAGGCCATGACTATCATGGGGATCTGTGATAGATATGAACCTTTAACATAGGGTGCACTTGTTGAAGCTGGCCTTCTTCTTTGGTAAGGGGATCAGATGAAAAATAAGTGCAGCAAAATCAAACAATTCAATGACAAAGTTCTGATTGGTGCTTCCTTGATGTACCAGTGCATCACACAGCTGCCAGAAAAAAAAAAAAGGAAACTTATAAAACCTACCTAGATGACTACAAGTAAGAGGAAAAAAAAACCAATGGGGCCCCACAAAAGAGGAATCCTGCACATTCAGGAAACAGAAGGTTCCTAAACAGCAGGAGAGTAAAAAATCCACAACCTATGTGGAAAAAATGAGATTGAAGGGGCCCCCACTTGAATACGTGGCAATATGCCATGCTGCACATGTGCAGAAGGGCATGCTCAAAGCTTCTAGAAACTTTGAAATAAATTTCTGTGCAAGGCTCCATGTGATGATGACACCCATGTGTGAGGACTGCCATCCTGCTTATCCTAGGAGAAAAGGTGTTAGATTAAACTGACAAACTAATAGCAGGAAGCTTATTTATAAAAAGCGGTATTTGAATGTCTCTGATTGCAAGTATTTCAGTGGGTTAAATAATGTTCAATTATTTTCATAAAAATAGGCTCCTATATTGTTCTTCTTTAGGTATAAAACATGCATATAATCTATTTATTTTACAAATATAAAACCCAAGATGTTTCATCTAAAAGTCATGACAACAGCATTCTGAGACAATGATTCAATTCTGCAGAAACAGTTAATAAGATCTCTAATTAGGTAATTAGCAAGTCATCTTTGATGGTACCAATTTGCAGAGTTTAACACTAGTAAATTAGCGCTAAACCCAGTAGTTACTGCTCATAAAATTGGGTAGTAAAACATTTTATTGAAATTATAAAAGCAGTAAGACAAATAAAAGGTTTGCTGGTGAGATGCATTTGTCAGACCCTACAACCCTTAATGCTGAAATGTTAAAATTACAAGCACCTGGGGGTATTTAATGAATCAGACCACTGAATTAAACCAAGCATCTATTAATATAATTTAAATGACTGCCTTAAATTTTCCAAAGTCAAGAATTCTGAATTAAGAGTGCAAGAGCAGACACATACCCTTAGCTCTCAGCTCCATTATCTATAGTTATTATATTCTCACTGTATTCCTTTATAGCAGAACATATAACAGTGTTATATATAATTCCTATGTAGCAGTACAAATGTGGCTATATTATAGATGCCAATGGTTACGAGAAAGAGAATTGGTTTTTATAAGATCAAGAGATAAAGTATAAGATGCTAATTCACTGATTTAGTATGGAATATTTAATCCTCAATTTGGTCAGGGTCCAGTTTCAGGTCATTAATGCAGGAGGCTCAAAAGGGGGAGGGGCAGGTTGGACCCCTTATGGTGGTCATAAGTTATCCTGAAAGGGGGGGGGGGGGGGGGGCTCAGTGGCTGGCTAATCGAGGAAGAAAACATATGGCTGTTACTACTCTTACCAGAAGACATGGAGGTAACCTGCACGGAGCGGCAGTTACTACCCTTAACAGAAGGCATGGGGGTAACCTGCACGGAGTGGTAGTTACTACCCTTAACAGAAGGCATGGGGGTAACCTGCACGGAGTGGCAGTTACTACCCTTAACAGAAGGCATGGGGGTAAGCTGCACGGAGCGGCAGTTACTACCCTTAACAGAATGCATGGGGGTAACCTGCACGGAGCGGCAGTTACTACCCTTAACAGAATGCATGGGGGTAAGCTGCACGGAGCGGCAGTTACTACCCTTAACAGAATGCATGGGGGTAAGCTGCACGGAGCGGCAGTTACTACCCTTAACAGAATGCATGGGGGTAAGCTGCACGGAGCGGCAGTTACTACCCTTAACAGAATGCATGGGGGTAAGCTGCACGGAGTGGCAGTTACTACCCTTAACAGAAGGCATGGGGGTAAGCTGCACGGAGTGGCAGTTACTACCCTTAACAGAAGGCATGGGGGTAAGCTGCACGGAGTGGCAGTTACTACCCTTAACAGAATGCATGGGGGTAAGCTGCACGGAGCGGCAGTTACTACCCTTAACAGAAGGCATGGGGGTAAGCTGCACGGAGTGGCAGTTATTACCATGAGCACCTTGCTGGGCAGACTGGATGGTCCATTTGGTCTTTATCCGCCATCTTAACTATGCTACTTGGCGCCAGAGAGGCAATGCAAGCCCAGGAGAGATACAACACAGTGATGTCATTGTAAGGATGCCATGGCTTAATCATGTCTTTCTTTCAGCAAGCACAGGAGAAACGCCACTTTCACTAGGCCACTTACACTGCAGCAGACCTGGGAAAGGAGCCACTTTTACTGATGTGGGCCTAGATATGGGAGGAGCTGCTGCAGTATTCCACATCCCAGAAAAAGCTGCCACCCTTATGCCCCCTCAGCCCGAGAGGAGTTCCTGCTATTACTGAGTTTCTACCCAGGAAGACAAATCATAGCTGCTACCTGGGAAAATAAGTGGTGAAGTAGGGGAGGAAAATCAGCAGAGAGGCCAAAAAGAGAGAGGAAATGAAGGAGTGAGAAAGATGAGCTAGGGAAAGGGAATTAGGGAGAAAGAATAAAGGCAAACAGTGTAAAAAAAAAAAAACTTAAATAAGCAAAACAAAACATGACAACATAAAAAAGATGAGCAAACTAAGAAAAAATACAAAAATAAAGAGTAAAATAGAGACAATGAAAATGGTTAAAATGTATAAACAAATGTTGGGTAGGGTGGAATGGAGTTTTTCCCTAGTTCCTAAAACATTTGGTTGGTATCTGAGTTTTTGAAAAATATCCACCCCCAACCATTTATCTGTGATATGTGGAGTGCCTGTCTAACGGTGGAAGGTGTAAGTGTGTGTTTGTGTCTGTTTTGTGTGCTATGATCTGTTTGGTGTTTGCCTGTGTCTCTCTTTCTCTGTTTGAGTGCTGTCTGTCTGCCTGCATTTTTTCTGAGTTTGGTATGTCTATGCCTCTGGCTGTGTCTGAGTGCAATGTATCTGTGTTTGTCTGGTTGTGGTGTATCTGTGTTTGGGTGTGAGGTGTCTGTATCTTTCTTTTTAGATATGGAATGCTTATGTTTCTCTGTCTGGGTGTTTGGGGTCTGTATTTATCTGTGTGTGTGTGTGAGTGTGTGTACACACTTGTTCATTTCAGCAACTTGATAAAAAAGAAAATGGGGGCTTTGACCCACTGGTTATCAGTGTGGCTGCCTGACAGCTTGGCAACTGGTTCAAGAGTTGATAGGTTGGGAAAAGAATCCAGCCAAGGAATCCAGAAAACTCTTCATATAATATGTGTGTGTATACTGTGTGGGCCAGATTTTCAAAGGGGTACGCACATAAGATACGCGCATACCCCCCGAAAACCAGCCCGAAGTTCCCCCTGCGCGCGCTGAGCCTATGTTGAGTAGGCTCGGTGGCGCGCGCAAGCCCCAGGACGCGCGTAAATTCCCGGAGCTTTCCTGGGGGGGCGTGTCGGGGGCGTGTCACAGCGGCACGTCATTTGCGGGTGGGGCTACGGGCGTGGTTCCAGCCCGGCGGCGTTTCAGGGGCGTGGCCAAGGCCTCCGAAACAGCTCCCGGGCCTGGGAATTGCGTGCCGGCGGCCGGCCCAGCACGCGCAAGTTAAACCTGCCCGAGGCAGGTGTAACTTGTGCAACAAAGGTAGGGGGGCGGTTAGGTAGGGCTGGGAGGGGGTGGGTGGGTTAAGTAGGGGAAGGGAGGGGAAGGTGCAAGGGGGTGGAAGGAAAGTTCCCTCCAAGCCGCTCCAACTTCTGAGCGGCCTTGGAGGGAACGGAGGCAGGCTGCGCGGCTCGGCGCACGCAGGCTGCCGATTTTGCACAGCCTAGCGCACGCCGATTCCTGATTTTAACAGATACGTGCGGCTATGCGCGTATCTATTAAAATCCTGCATACTCTTGTTTGCGCCTGGTGCGTTAACAAAAGTACCTGTGTGCGCAAATTTGTAAAATCTACCCCTATATATATGTTTACACTCTCAGACAGAGAAAGACACAGATACCTCATATCCAAACAGACAGACACCAAACACCCAGACAGAGAGACACAGACACTAAACACCTTTGGATATAATGATGTAATCCAACTTTGAGGGGCCCCAACCAATCACATGGAAGGAAGAGGGGCCGTAGCTCAAAACGTTTCCTCACCCCTGCACTAATGTGTCTGGTGACAGGGCACTAATCCTCTATGATGCAGAAGATCTTATTCTCAGCCAATGGTCAAGAATAGATGGTTCTCAGCTCATAATTCAGATACTACCCTTGATTTGAGTTGGAGAGAAACTGAGAAAGACATAATATTTCTGAACAATGGAGGTTTTAGGGTTTAGGCCAAAATTAGAAGAGAAATACTGTAATGGTAATTTTTCTACCATAAGAGGTTAGATGAATATTCCCTTTACTTCTCTACTATTATAACCTGTCAGCTATACCTGTCAGCTATTTCTTACATCCATAGTAGATTTTAATATTCAACTCAGAGTGTGATTGGAATTGTTCACTTGTGTGCTCAAATTTTTGTAAATCAGGCATACGGGAAGAGGTCTTGAGATAGTGGAGTGTTTATGGTGGTCTCTCCTCCAACATGATGAACACTTTTTTCTAGTCCTTACCAAATATATAGTTTTTATCGAATAAACTATCTGTTATTATGACAGATGCTATCTGGTAAAATTTGAACATCTGAATCTATATACCTTCTGCAGAAGCTTTAGGCATCAAATACTTTTCTGGGGCAACCCTTGGTAAAGGGAATTGCAGTAGTTAATCCAACTGGTTATTAATGAACGGGTAATTGCAGCTAAATTCTCCTGTTTAAGAAAAGGGCTAACCTATCAGATCATGCCTAAGCAATCCTACGTGGTACATACTTCTGGCAAGATTTGTTTTTCCATAAATAGTTATGAATCTAACTGCACACCTGAACTTCTAACGGTGGCACTTGGATTCAATTTAACATTTCAAAAGGTAAGGATTATGTTGAGTTCTCTTCCCTATTTACTTAGTCATAAAGTTCATATTTATCCAGGTTTCATTTAAATTTGTGTTGTCCAAGCCAATTTGCAACTGCAGCAACACAATTATTATATAGGTTCAACACAATGGGCCTCATTTTCAACGGAGTTTACCGCGTGCGATAAATTCGCAAATCGCGATAACGGCCGTTATCGCGATTTGCGAATGCAAATTTGTCAGGGGGTGGAGTTGGGGCGGAGCATATGCAAAACTATCGTGTGCGGCGAAACAGCCGCAGTGTTAGCGCGGCTGCTATCGCGGATAATAGCTACAACCCTGAAATTTGCGTTACGGGGCCACTAAAGGGTTATCGCGGTCCATGATAGTCCCGGACAGCCTGTTTCAGGAGACAGAGAGAGAGAGAGAGAGACAGAGAGAGAGAGAGAGAGAGAGAGAGAGACTGACTGACTTACTATAGTGCCTATGCCCTAGACAGGTATTTCAATCCCTATGGGAGGGCCACCTACTAACTCGGGGTGGGGATTAGGCATGAGCGTCGGGGGTTGGGGGCCACTTTCGCATTCCACATGAGACGTACGGACAGAACAGTGGTCTCTAGTGCAGATTTGCTGGCCGTCGGAGTGAGGACGCTCACTCCAAGAAGTGGTTTGGGCAACGTTCTCTCCACCTAGCTTGATGGACACTCTAACTGGGCAACAACAAGCTAGGTGGAGAGAACGTTGCCCAAACCACTTCTTGGAGTGAGCGTCCTCACTCCGACAGCCAGCAAATCTGCACTAGAGACCACTGTTCTGTCCGTACGTCTCATGTGGAATGCGAAAGTGGCCCCCAACCCCCGACGCTCATGCCTAATCCCCACCCCGAGTTAGTAGGTGGCCCTCCCATAGGGATTGAAATACCTGTCTAGGGCATAGGCACTATAGTAAGTCAGTCTCTCTCTCTCTCTCTCTCTCTCTCTCTCTCTCTCTCTCTCTCTCTCTCTCTCTCTCTCTCTCTCTCTCTCTCTCTCTCATACCGTGGCCCGCGATGATTGAAGTGCAAAAACCGGCAAATATCGTGCACTGCAATGAAACACCGAAAGAATCGTCGCACACTGGGAAAACATCGCGTGCGGTGCTAATGTTTTCGCGAATGGCGAAAACATCGCCGCACGCGATGTTTCCCCACTGCACGAAAGAAGCCTCATTTGCATTGGTAACGCCCCCTAATGCGTTACCAATGCGATATTGGAAAATGAGGCCCAATAATTGCTAAATCATTATCAACAGATGCACAAAGCTGTATATTATCAACAAAAAATATCTGACATTTTAATTTTTTTGGTGAGAGATACAGTCAAGCTAAGATAGACATTAAACAATAAGGATGACACACAGCTCTGTTGAATTCTATTATGAACTTTTGTAACTGAAAACTGATGGAAAGAAATTGAAAAATTAATTTGGTTTCCCTACGTTTCTTTCCTAGAGCCCAGGAATATCCTTTAATAGCCTTTTGTCATATATCTAGTCTAGTTATATCTTTATCCATTCTCATTCCATCAACAGTTTTGTGGGTGTGATAATCATTAGCTTTGCTGGGGGCATTCTCTACACTGGGGCAATAACATCCACATTTTATTTTTTTTCAATGACCTATACAACTCTCAAGAGTTATTTCATTCTGTATATCATTTAACAGCCTCATCAGCTTCAACACATTATACATCACCATCATCATCATTTGTTTCACGCCTTTCCAGCCTGAGAAATCAAGGCGTGTTATAGCGTATACAGGGATAATACATGTTAGAAATCATTAAATAGGGGTTACGCTGTAGAAAAAAACAGTTACTATGGTTACATGGTAGAAAATACAGTTCCAGGGTTACACAGTAGGAGTGAATTTAGGAGGCTACTAAGGATATAGGATATAGAGTAAGGCTACAAAAGTTATAACATAAGTATAGTGAAATTTTGACATCATAAGAATTTATAATAAAAGATTTAGGAGTTATATAGTGCAAAGGTCTCGGCATCATAATGATCTGAACACAATCATCGATTTTTATTTAAGACTGCCCTTTCATTACAAAGTAGTGCTCAAGGCAAGTTTACAATAAGTAAATTCAACAATAATACAATAACCTTCCACAATATTGTAGGGCACTAACTGTAGGGATTTTAAAATGACTTCTATTGTTTTAATTCTGTCATAGAAACATAGAAGTTTGAATTTAATATGATAGTGAGTTAGGAGCCAGTGCAGAGTTTTAGAACAGTCATAATGTGCTCAAATTTGTTTGCCTTTATTATCATGCAAGCTACCATATTCTGTATGAGTTACAGAAGCCAGTTCAGAGAACTGGAGATTCCAGTGTAGAGGGCATTACAATAATCTAAGCAAGAGCTAATTAAGGCTTGGAAAATGGTCAAAAAGCTGTCGTCATCCAGGAAAGATCATAGGTAGAGCAGCTGGCTTAGTTGACAGAGAACCGATTTGGAAACTGCATAAATCTGAAATTTGATAGTTGAATATCTAGGATGAAGCCTAGACTCTGTACTTAGGAACAGAAGGTTATGGTTGTTCTGTCAAGGATCACTTCCATGAGTTCTTTCTTCCCAATCTATAGCAAAACTGTTCTTTTTTGAAGTGGTTGAAACTAAGATTATTTTTGCGCAATCAATTTTCAATTGGTTCTAGGCAGTTATTTGGAAATGGTAGAGTAAATGTTTGTGTTGAGTAATATGTGATGTGATAATCAAGAATGAGTTTGCCAAGAAAGGCCATAAAGAAGTTCAATAAAGTGAGTAAGAGGATGAAACCCTGTGATATCCCACAAAAGAGAGTTTGTAGTTTTTGGAGAGTTCTTCCTAAGTGGAGTTCAGACAGGAAAGAAGTGTACCAGGGTAAAGCTTAACCTGTCACTTCTAGGTCATTTAGTCTAAAGATGAGAATGTCATAGTCTGTTGTATCGAATGCTGCTGAGAGGTCCAGGAGTATTAGCAGTGTTGAGTGTCCATGATCTAAATGTAGTTTGAGTTCAACCAGGCTGATTAGTATAGTCTTAATACTGTGGTGGGAGAGGATGCCCAACTGGTAGGAATCTAAAGCATTGATGGTGGTCAGATGATCTGATAATTGTATTGGTACTGCCTTCTCTATAATCTTGCTTAGAAAAGGGAGGTTAGAAACTGAGCAGTAGTTGTTTTGGTCACTGGGGTCCAAGTTCATCTTTGTTATGATGGGTATGATACCTGCTCTTTCTAGACAACTCAGTAACTAGGGCTCTGCTAGAGATGCACTGGTGATGGTCTGGATGCTGTGGTGTAGTCTTGTTGGATTAACCAGGAAGGGCAAGGATTTTTATAGCTCATGGTTGGCTTGAGAGTAGTGAGAAGAGTAACCACATCATCTTCTTGTAGAGGGCCATAAGTCTGTAGCTAGGTTTGGAAAAGGCCATTGTGTTTAGAGGAGACTTCCTGCTGGACTGTTGTCTAATTCTGATTTATTTTCTCCATAAAGAATTCCGCTAGTTTGTTGCAATGAATCACAGTTAAGATGGTGAACAGTATGGGAGGGGCAGATTCCAGGAGTTTGTTAATGGTCCAGAATAAGTATCAAGGTAAGATTTCTGCTGAATTGTTTTCTTATAATATGCCTTCTTTGCCTCATTTTTAGCGTTGCAGTTAAGTCATATGGTGTTGTCTGTGAAACCACTGGGTGGAATGGATCCTTTACTTGGCACCCAGAGGGACACAGAAAGAATGAAGGATGGACCCTTTTTGCTTAATAACCTCCGCAGTCTCTATATACCTCTCTCTTACTCCACAGATAGCTTTAGTCTCTGAGGCCAGGCTCCCATTTGTAGGGACAAACAATAGCTCTTATACCCTGCTTCTTTGCAATCAAGCACTGACTCCATCCTTTGGTTCACTGTCAATTTATAATCTCTTTGCATCCAATAAACACACAGGAGAAGAATGGTGGTCTCCAACTTCTTTACTGATAGTTTGATCACATGACTGAATAATATTTACACTTCTTGTATTCGATTAATTAGCAGCAATAAATAAGACAATAAATAAGTCTTGAGCATCGGTATATTAAAAGAAGTTAAATAAGTAAACAAATAAATAAATAAATAAATAAAACAGTACATAGATAGAATAAACTTGTGACTTCACGTCTTCTAGCAAAGTCTCAATCACTTTGGATGCTCTCCTTATTTACACTGAAATTTCTTCTTCACCCATTTACTCAATTTCCTTAATGGGACAGTAACTTTTAAACACCACGCAGGCGCACATGTATGCGCATATGCCAGATCGCGCTAATGGACATGGCCATTTTATAACATACATGCGTATAGGCATGTATGATATAAAATAAGCTGTATGCACGTACATGTGTGCGCAATTTTATATGGAGGTGCGCATGTGCACACAAATGCTGCCTCTACCGCATAACTGGGGGGATTTTGGTACATATGAGTGCTGACGGAATTCCCAGTTTCCCCAGTCTATTCCCAGTTCGCCCAGTTAATGGCTAGAACTTCCTAACCTTCCCTAGCTAATAAGCATCTCTTTTACCCATTTGGTCCCAACTCTTAAAAAAAAAAAGAGGCAAACTAGCAATGCCTTTTTTTTTTTTGTTATAGCAGAAGTAAGTTACGCGAATAGGGAACCCAGCTCACATTGGTATACGTAAATACTTATGCGCTGTTTTCATTCATATTTCCTGGAACACTCATGCCCCGCTCAGACCATGCCCACATCCTGCCCCTTTTTAGAAAAAAAAACATTTGTGCAAGGAGTAGGAGATACGCACGTACTTGCGCGCTTTTTAAAATCCGTGCGGCGCGCACCGGCCCAACTTCTACTCATAACTCCCGGCTTCAGCACACGTAGGAATTTTAAAATTCACCTTAGTATGTAGACTGAAATTAGTTCAGTCCTCCTTTACCTACTAATTTAATTGTTAAATCTTCCCACTGAAAATGGTTAGAATGTATATAGCCCCAATATTTAATCAGAACTTAGTCCCAAAGTTAATACCTTCCAAGATATCCTTTAGACAGTTTTTAACTCCTCAGACAGCACCAGAAGGATACTTTACTCTCTCTTTTGATTCTGATAACTCCTTAGGCAGTGCCCAGTGGACACTTCTCACCCTTTCATGTAAGACATCCTTTAATGGCAACAAATTTCTTGTTACTTTTATATTGTATCTTCTTTGTTTCTCCTAGTAGTACATTTTACTGGGATCCCTTGCTTTAGATGGAATTTGTAACATCTCGGTATCTTTCTGGATGAAAGGCTTCGTATACTGACCCCCCGTACTATGGGTTGGTTTTCAGTTCAAAGTGAACAAAAATATTAGTTGAACCCAAAAACAGGTAAAAAAAAAAAATTAAGCAAGAAGCAGGAAGGGTAGAATAAAACTTTCTGGCCTCCAAATAGAGGAGACAGTGCAAAAAGACAGTTAATGCAAAAATAAAATTCCTCTGCATCTGGTCACCAGACAGCTTAAATCCTCTGAAGGAGAGCAAAAGACTGCCAGAATCTTCCCTTACACATGATCTAAGCTTACACAGCAGACGCCCCAATCGGGAATTCTCAAAAATTGGCTTAAAAGATTCCAAAAACAATCTTAAAAGCTGGATAGACAAGTCAGCGAAGGCTGCCTCCTAACTAGGAAACCTTCCTTATTCCTTTCCCATAAATGAGGAAAATTACACAGCAGGAAGCAGCAAGCTCCTGACGGCTTGAAAGTCTAAGTGAAAATCCATGAGGATAGCAGGTGTGTTGGGATGCTAAACAGCTAGAACACCATCTGCATATTCTCACATGGGGGAGAAAACCTCAAACCTCTCTCACTTATTTCCTCATTGAACCTCCCCAGCTTAATGGTACACTCCTTTAGTAAGGGGAAACCAACGGTCCCATACATCTGCATTTGTCTAAATTCAATTCTGATTTGTGCCACTTTTATTCCTGCCCATTCTCTTTAGCATTTTAATTCTGGTGTAGATCAAAGAGTTGAATTAGAGTTTTCAATGTTGGTTATTTTTGTTTTGCGTGATCTTATCCATGGTCAGTTTGAGATCTGAGTTCCAGTTTTATACCAAAGTGGTCACAGATGGAAAGAGGTAGTGTTCCGCTATGGATGAGAAGCTCTAAAGGAGGGAGTCTAGGTGGAAGTGTGAGACTGGCTGGACCAGTCTTGAGGTTTCATCCAGATTTGTTTTCCAGATAGAAAGGCGTGGGTATATTTCAGTATGTCATAGACATTTCTTTTGAGCCGTCATGCAAAAGTTTGCAGTCTCCTGTAAAATACTTTTAAATCCTTGCATTTCTCTTTGCAATACTTTTTTAATGAAGTCACCATCAATAATACCTCATTTAACTTGTTTTGTTCTCTTAGAAAAGAAATATACATTTACATCTACTTTTAAGCAGGCATTTACTTGAGTACCTATGTTGCACAATGTTCTGTGTATACCTGTTAATTTTCAGAGCGGACCTATGTGCATACGTCTGTTTTGAAAATCCAGGCTGAAATCTGTGTGTACTTTCTGCATATAGACTGATATAAAATCACACATTTATGCCCACAGGAACACCTCTTTCAAGCGCACATAAACGTATACATGAAATTGCTTCCATGCATACGTTTATAAGCACATCCCCTGGGACAATTTTCTAAAAGCCAATTTAAGTGCATAAAACCAGATTTTATGTATATAAATACTTTTGAGAGGGAAATAGTGTTTAGACTATTTACCAATACCATATATCAAAAACTAGACTAGAGACAATATCATAGGCTTTTGCTCACGGAAAATGTCTTAATCTGCTGTCTCTCGCCCGCAATGGGCCGCAGGCAGTAATCAGCCTGTGAGCTTAAAAGAGTTTGTAATCATCTATTGTCTCATGTCTACCCCCCACACTCCAAAAAACATTTTTTATTTTTAATAAATGTATAGACCATTAAAGTGCATAATGTTAAGGTAACTAAATTTGAATCTTTCAACCGGCTGGTGACCCACAGATTTTCATCACAACACAAATATACTTAGCCACAAAGTGGTCAGACAAATATCGAAAATCCTTCAGTTATTCAACCCCGACATGGTCCATGTTTCGACTCTCAAAGAGTCTTTTTCAAGGGGAATAAAGATAACAAATCACTGTGTCACCGGTAGAATATTTTCATTCAGTTCCTGTGAAATGAAATTAAAAACACTCAAAAACTACACACAAAGGGGTAGATTTTAAGAGGCGCGCGAACAGCCTACTTTTGCTTGCGCATCAGACTCAAGCAAAAGTACGCTGGATTTTAGTAGATACGCGCGGAGTCGCGCGTATCCACTAAAATCCTGGATCGGCGCGCGCAAGGCTATCGATTTTGTATAGCCTGCGCGCGCCGAGCCGCGCTGCCTCCCCCCGTTCCCTCCAAGGCCGCTCCGAAATCGGAGCGGCCTCGGAGGGAACTTTCCTTTGCCCTCCCCTCACCTTACCCTCCCTTCCCCTACCTAACCCACCCACCCGGCCCTGTCTACACCCCCCCCTTACCGTTGTCGGGGGATTTACGCCTCCCGGAGGGAGACGTAAATCCCCGCGCGCCAGCGGGCCTGCTGCGCGCCGGGCCGCGACCTGGGGGCGGGTACGGAGGGCGCGGCCACGCCCCCGGGCCATAGCCACGCCCCATACCCGCCCCCAAAACGCGGCCGACACGCCCCCCGAAACGCCGCGTTGACCGGGCCCGCTCCCCGACACGCCCCCGACACGCCCCCCTCCGAAAACCCCGGGACGTACGCGAGTCCCGGGGTCTGCGCGCGCCGGTAGGCCTATGTAAAATAGGCTTACCGGCGCGCAGGGCCCTGCTCGCCTAAATCCGCCCGGTTTTGGGCGGATTTAGGCGAGCAGGGCGCTGAAAATCCGCCCCATACTGCAAGAAAAAAAGTCTTAAAAAATATTTCTCATACATTCCAACTACGCACAGAGACAACAATTTCAGCACAAGTCCTTCACTCAAATGCAACAAATTACTCTGCATCAAACTCACCGAAACGCCGGAATCATTGATCTTCAGTTTCTGACATGGCGATTCACGCCTTTGTCAAAACTGTCCAACTACCTAGATTTAAATAGACCGCTAAGGTCTATGGGACCGGAACTAACAACAACAACATTTTCCGGTTAGCTAAACACACTAGAAACTACTGATCCCGGCATACCATGAGAGGCATCAGCTGACGATATTAATCTGAATAATTCAAAAACCAGCACTCATTTAATCAATGTTAAAAAACTGCCCAATCAATTTCCTTACTGAGCCCTTTCGGAGTCACTGAATCAAAAAAATATATCCATTTTTGTTCTCTTTGTGTCAAAAAGAGATCAAAATTGCCGCCCCGATTACTCGGAACTGGTTGTTCGATTACTGCAAATTTCAACTCTGCAATCGTGTGGTTGTGCTCAATGCAATGCTGCACACATGGTGCCTCCAACCTGCTCCTTGATATAGCACTATGATGTTCAATCATACGCATCTTGAGGCATCTCTTGGTTTTCCCAATGTATAAAAGCGGACAAGGGCACCACAAGGCATAGACCACCCCTCTGGATTCACAGGTGGTAGCAGCTGTTAATTTAAAGTTGCTGTTAATTTAAAGTTTTTAACATTGAACATTTAAATCTAGGTAGTTGGACAGTTTTGACAAAGGCGTGAATTGCCATGTCAGAAACTGAAGATCAATGATTCCGGCGAGTTTGATGCAGAGTAATTTGTTGCATTTGAGTGAAGGACTTGTGCTGAAATTGTTGTCTCTGTGCGTAGTTGGAATGTATGAGAAATATTTTTAAGACTTTTTTTCTTGCAGTATGTGTGTAGTTTTTGAGTGTTTTTAATTTCATTTCACAGGAACTGAATGAAAATATTCTACCGGTGACACAGTGATTTGTTATCTTTATTCCCCTTGAAAAAGACTCGTTGAGAGTCGAAACATGGACCATGTCGGGGTTGAATAACTGAAGGATTTTCGATATTTGTCTGACCACTTTGTGGCTAAGTATATTTGTGTTGTGACGAAAATCTGTGGGTCACCAGCCGGTTGAAAGATTCAAATTTAGTTACCTTAACATTATGCACTTTAATGGTCTATACATTTATTAAAAATAAAAAATGTTTTTTGGAGTGTGGGGGGTAGACATGAGACAATAGATGATTACAAACTCTTTTAAGCTCACAGGCTGATTACTGCCTGCGGCCCATTGCGGGCGAGAGACAGCAGATTAAGACATTTTCCGTGAGCAAAAGCCTATGATATTGTCTCTAGTCTAGTTTTTGATATATGGTATTGGTAAATAGTCTAAACACTATTTCCCTCTCTAGAGTGTTACACTTTGTTGTGTGCGTATCTAATTGAGAGGTGTTTGCTTCTGCTTAGTGTATAAATACTTTTGAACATCAGGCCCTTAAAATTCAACATTATTTTCTCATTGATTTTTATTTTAATTTCAAATATAATCACATTATGGTCACTGCTTCTTGAAGAAAAATGTAAATGTGAACTGAAATTCATTCACCCTATTTAGAAGAATTCTAATGCCTTCAATAATTAAGATTAATTTAATGCACTTCAATTTCCTCTCAATAATTTCCTCATGATCCCTATAGTTGGAATTCCTACTCTACAACATTTTCTAGATGTAAAAGCTTCCTTCTCTAGTTCAAACTCTTTTTAGTCCTTTAAAATGTATTACAATTTACGACTCACATCTTCCTCAGGACCAATATGGTTACAAGAAATCTACAATAAGCATAATGCAAACCTTATAATTCTAAGAAGGAACCTGCTAACACTTTTGTAGTTTTATAAAACAGTTTTTAGAGTACCAATATATTATTGAAATATTAACTTTAAGGGATTAAGTTATGAAAAATATAATTACTGTCACTTTTCAAATTGTCAATTTTCATCCTTAAAAAAGATTAACCTTTATTTAATTTCTTAAATGGCACAAAATTCTGCTACTTAAAAAAACCTGCATTGTTTTTGCTTCTCTTCCTCTGATATTCTACTGAGAATGGATACCACTACATTCAACTTAACTTATTATTGTTGAAACTACCATTACCTGTAGATCTTCAGTTTGTTCTTGTATGGTCTGCACTGCCTTCTCCAAATCCTCATCACCTTCTGGAAGACTAAAATCATCATCTGCCGGCACCTAAACCACAATAAGGGTACAAAATATCAGTGCAGCTTCAAAATGTAAGCATGTAAAGACATTTTTCAATAGCTGGTCCAAAGCTCTGGAATTCTCTGCCTGAGGCGTTAGGTATTTTACCAGAAAGAGATTTAAATGTGAATTAAAAACATGGCTATTCAAAGACACTTATAATTTAACTTAAAAACATCAGAATATGCATAACCACTGAAACAAGGACAAAAATAATAATCGAATCCTGAAGAATAAATCAAATGAGAGAATGCAAGATTCCCAAAACAACTCATTGACTAAGACGTGAAAACTATCATTTTATATAAAATGTCTAAATAAACAAACAAGCACATAAATAAATAAAGCTATTATATTTATTTGTTCTTCGATTATAATTGCTTTGCAAAATGTGATTTTGAGGACGAATTGTGTGCTTGATCTATGGTGCTTCAAAGTCTGCTCATCAAGTCTACATATATGGCTTGGTTTCAAAATATCATAAGCCACTGTATGCGAATAAACTTCAAGGATATTTACTGTAGATGTCCTGAAAACCAGCGTGCTTGCCTCCCAGGAAGACCAAAGTTTAAGACCCCTAAATTAAATGATTGAAAATATGCTTTGTTCATACTGTTTCAGAAGATTTGAGGACCTAAAGTCTTGCCCAGGGGTAAGCAAAGTCAGTCCTGGAGTGCCACAACCAGGTCTGGGTTTCAAGATATCCACAATGAATATGCATGAGCTACTGTATATTTTCCTACACGGTCTCCATTGCTTGCAAAAATATCTCATGCATATTCATTGTGGATATCCTGAAAACCTGACCTGTTTGTGGCACTCTAGGACTGGAGCAACTTACCCCTGGTCTAGCTTATTCACTGAATAGCATGCAGTGCCATAAAATGCCAATATTCATAAAAAACTAAATGCATAAATTTAGGGACCTAAGTTAGTTTCCTAATTTCAGACAAACTTCTGTTTTTTCTTTTCCCTATACCCTCCTTTTGTGGGGTCCAACTACACTCCCACTTCTCCTCTCAGTACTGATAGCCAGTCCACTGTGCCCAGATAACTTTCATGCAGGTTTGAAGCAAGGAGGTTACGTCATAAGGAAAAGATGACTGAGCATGCTCACTTTAGCGCATATGTGGTAATTTTGCACATAATTCACAAAAGAAGATCTTTACTGGATGATTATGGCCACAGCATAGGTCAAATTACACTACTAAATACAACCATGAATTAAACTGTAGATCATTATGCAATCCCTATAGAGTGACCGTGCCCTCGCCTACATTGCATTTCATAAGGGTTCAGTATTATGCTAATGCAATATTCTGGAGCTGGGGACGCAGGGCCGTTGAAGCTTCACCCCTCCAACAATGTCCTGGAATATATCAAGAGTAGGACTCACTTGTTCAGGATGCAGCTGAAGTACTGAGGGGCTGTTCAGGCCAATCCCGTCTGTTAAAGCCAAAGTCTTGACAAGCAACTCATCTAGACTTTCACCTCCCACATGCAATACAGTAGCAGGAGATACCCGCTTGGTATGCATTGCCTGCCCAGCTTTTTATATCGTACCTGACATATGCAACATAGCAGTAGGAGTACCCACTTGGTATTCTCTGAACTACTTTAAAATAGCACTTGCTGTGCACCATAAGGGCGTGGACGACTCCATCACCCCAATGCTACGACTGTTCAGCACCCTGCCACGCCGCATCTAGACTATAAATTCTGTCCTGAGATGGGCAGGCTGGGTGGGGAAAATGCCAAAATAAGAGGCTGGTGGGAGCACTGTTCCTGGCTTAAATTGAACTCATCAACCTCTGTACCCCTCCCGGAGGCGGACCACCTCCACTGTTGTGGCCTCCTCCCCTAACCTGGAATGGGGGTCAGCTCCTCAGCCATGTCAGATACATACTTGCTTCTTCCTTTCAAATCCCATATGATATTTGCAATCCCACCCTCTCCACCTTCCCCCACAAATTCCAGTTAATTTTACCATGAATGAAGCTCTCTGGCACATAATTTACATAAGAAGATCTTTATTGGATGATTATGGCTGCAGCATAGGTCAAATTACACTATTAAATTCAACCATGAATTAAATCCTAGACCATTATGCAATCCCTATAGGGTGACCACACCTTCACCTAAGTTGCATTTCATAAGGGCTCAGTGTCATGCTAATGCAATATTCTGGGGCTGGGGATGCAGGGCCGTTGAAGCCTCACCCCCTCTGACGATGTCCTAGTCTGTAGAAAGAGCAGGACTCATTTCTTTAGGATGCAGCTGAAGTATTGGGGGGTTGATCAGGCCAATCCCAGCTGTCGAAGCCGAAGACTTGACAAGCAACTCGTCTACACTTTCACCTCAAATGCAACACAGTGGCAAGAGATACAGTACTCTCTTGGCATTCACTCTCTGACCAGTTTTCACATCGCACCTGCCATGTGCAATGTAGCAGCAGGAATACCCTTTAACTGTATACCAATAACAACTGAGAAGTCTAATATCTAATGCAAGGATTATACTCTGCTTGCTTATAGATGAACAAACTTGAATTATTCTACATTGTCAGTGCATATCCACTGACAACAAATGGCATATAAATACTGTATTGTATCAATGGACCTTCATAACACCTGTGAGGGAATATTACTTTTTTTGTTTCACACCCTCCAGGTCATGTTTAATCTTTGGTCCACTTAATCCACACAAAAAAAGTACTATTTCCCCACAGGTTTTATAAAGGTCTGTTGATACAATACAATATTTTCCATTTCTGGTCAGTGGATATGTAACATTAATGTAGAATAATTTAAATTTGTTCATCAAATGCTACAAGCAAACAGGTCCTTTAACTATAGATATGCCAGTTTTTGTATTGGGACTTTAAATGAATTATGTTTGTTGAATAGGGATGTGAATTGTTTTTATAACGAATAGAAATATTGTATGATATTTCTAAATTTGTTATATATCGTAAAAAAAAAAAAGAAAAAGAAACGATTACTCCCCCCTCCTGAATTTTCATAAAATTTCATAAAACATTGTCAAATAGAGTTCCTTTTGCCTAGTTAATTGTATGAAGGTGCCTAGAACTCCTGCACTTCCCCTGATGCATTCTGCCCTGGGTCCTCCTGCACCTTACGAGGACTTCACGGATGTATTTTCCAAAGCCAGGGCGGAGATTCTTCCGCAACATCGACCCTATGACTGCGCCATTGATTTGCTGCCTGGTACCATGTATCCTCAAGGAAGGGTTTATCCCTTATCTCTACCTGAGACCCGGGCCATGTCCGAGTACATTGCGGAAAACCTGGCCAAAGGTTTTATCTGCCCATCCAAGTCGCCTGCAGGAGCAGGTTTCTTCTTTGTCAGCAAGAAGGACGGCTCATTAAGGCCATGCATAGACCATCGGGGCCTAAATTCTATTACCAAGACAGACCGTTATCCGCTCCCATTAATCCCGGAGCTCCTTGATCGACTCCAAGGAGCAAAGGTTTTCACGAAATTGGACTTGCGAGGAGCGTACAATCTGGTCAGAATTCGTCCTGGTGATGAGTGGAAAACCACGTTTAATACTCGGGACGGGCATTACGAGTACCTCATGATGCCTTTCTGGCTTTGTAATGCCCCAGCGGTGTTCCAGCACCTGATGAATGAGGTGTTGCGGGACCTTCTGAACACATGTGTAATAGTTTACCTTGAAGACGTGTTAGTCTATTCCCAAGACCTGTCTTCACACCGTCAACATGTTCGTCAAGTGCTCCAGATCCTCAGGGAACACGGCCTCTATGCAAAGCTGGAGAAGTGCAGCTTTGAGAAGTCTTCCCTACCATTCTTAGGCTACATAGTTTCCACAGAAGGCTTTCGAATGGACCATCAGAAAGTGGCGGCGATTAAGAATTGGCTGCGGCCGAGGGGCCTGAAAACATTGCAACGCTTCCTCAGTTTTTCCAGTTTCTACCGTCACTTTATTCCCAATTATTCTCGCATTGTGGCTCCGCTAACTGCATTGACCGGAAGGGGGCTAACGCAGTGGATTGGCCTGCTTCTGCCTGTCAAGCCTTCAAGGCCCTCAAGGAGGCCTTCCTGTCGGAAGGCCTTCGTCATCCGGATCCCACACGACCCTTTGTGGTAGAAGTCGATGCCTCCAATGTGGCTGTGGGGGCAGTATTGAGCCAGTACTCTGATTCTGGACAGCTGTTACCCTGTTCGTTTTTCTCAAGGAAATTCTCCCCGGCTGAGAGCAACTATTGTGTTGGTGACAAAGAGTTGCTAGCTGTGAAACTGGCCCTGGAAGAATGGAGACAGTGGTTGGAGGGAGCCAACCATCCAGTTACCATTTATATCGATCACAAAAACCTAGCTTTCTTGAAGCAAGCTCAACGCTTGAATCCGAGACAAGCCGGGTGGTCGTTGTTTTTCGATCGTTTTGACTTTACCTTGCGCTACAGACCCGGTTCAAAGAACGTCTGAGCGGACGCCCTTTCACGCGCCTACGAGGTTGAAGAGACTTCTGAGACACCCCAATATATCTTGGACCCAGAGAAAGTAAGCCTAGCGATAACTTCAGTGTCCTTTCTTGAGAAGACTGTGGTTCCCTGTCGCTCTCGTAGAGCAGTTCTTAATTGAGCCCATGACTCCCTCACTGGGGGCCATGCTGGTTGGAAAGGGACTTTGGATTTGCTCAACCACTTCTATTGGTGGCCAACAGTGAGACAGGATGTCCAAGCTTTCATGAGCTCATGCCCCACCTGTGCGATTCAAAAACCGCTCATCGGAAAACCCAGGAGTTTGCTGCAACCATTACCCATTCCGGTGGAACCATGGACGCACATCTCCACCGATTTTGTTGTGGACCTTCCTGCCTCAGAGGGTAATTTGGTCATTTGGGTAACTGTGGACCGATTTTCCAAGATGGCGCACTTTGTCCCTTTGCCAAAACTACCTTCTGCACCCAACCTGGCTGGCTTATTTGCCCAGCATATTTTCAAACTTCATGGTCTCCCACAGGATATAGTCTCTGATCGAGGACCACAGTTTACAGCTCGTTATTGGAAAGCCTTATGCAAAAGTTTTAAGGTGCAACTGAGCTTGTCCTCTGCGTTCCATCTTCAAAGTAATGGGTAAACGGAACGAACCAATCGAACCCTGAAGACCTTTCTTCGTGCCTTTGTGAATGAACGACAAGATAATTGGGCCAAACTACTTCCCTGGGCGGAGTTCTCGTATAATAATCACACGCATACTGCTACTTGAAGTTCGCCGTTCCTTGTTGTGTATGGGAAGCAACTTCGTCTGCCTTTACCTTCATTAGAACCTAGTGCACTCCCGGCAGTGCAACTTACAGCTCGTCAACTTCGTTTCTTATGGACCTCCACCCAGGAAAAGATCCGTAAAGCCGCCCTGTCCGCCCAGAAGTGGGCAGATAGGTGCTGGCTGACGGTGCCTATCTTCCTCCCTGGAGACCGTGTTTGGCTTAGCACTAGAAATCTACAGTTACGAATTCCTTCCAGAAGACTAATACAATGACATTATAATCCTCAGGCCCCTATCTCCCCTGTACATATGTTCAATATAGTTATATATCTCAGTTATATTACGCCTTTATGTATCTTTAATTGTTATTTTTTGTTATTAGGTTTCAATGTATTCCGCCCCCGAGGCGACAGTTTTAGTTCCCTGTAAACCGGTGTGATATGTATATTATACAGGAACATCGATATATAAAAAATAAAAATAAATAAATAAACAAATAAAGACTACCTCCAAAGTTTTGTGGGCCTTTTCGAGTCGCCGAACAAGTGGGAGCTGTTTTCATATCGTCTGCGCTTACCCTCTTCCATGAGAATACACGACGTATTCCGTTTGTGCTATCCAGGTACCACTCCCGAGCTCCTGCATCATCAGATCCCTCTGTACCGGACGACGTCACGTATCAAGTGTGTGAGGTATTGGATGTTCGGTTTCATCAACGCCGATGGGAGTACTTGCTTGCTTGGGAGGGATGTGAACCTGAGGATAACTCGTGGGAACCGGCCCGTAACATCCTCGACAAAGATCTGTTACGGCAGTTCCATTTGGACCACCCCAGTAAACCCGCACCGGCTAAGAGGGGGCGTAAGAGGGGAGGTACTGTTCCGGTTCTGGCCGCGAGTGCCGCGGCCAGTCCCTTACCTCCAGTCTCCCGGACCTGCTCCCGGCTCCCAAGGCCTAATCCGCAGCCTGGTTGGCAGCGTCCCCGCTGGGGCTGCGCCGTGGCGAGCTCTCCCATGGACGCCCAGCCCCTAGACATGCGCACGTGCCACTTGGGCGCTTTTCTAGGCCATTTCCCGCCACTGGTGACTCCACCAGATCCTGACGTCAGACACCGCGGCCTTCTTAGGTCGGCCGCGGTCAGCCAGTCTTTGCCTTGCAACGGGTTAGCTTCCTGGTTCCCTGTTGCGTTGTGCCCCGGAGCATCTTGCTAGTCTTCGTCGCTCCGTTCCTGCTTGGTTCCTGCCTGCTCGCTACAGTTCCTGCTGGTTCCAGTACCCGAGTCTTGCTACAGTTCCTGCCTGGTTCTAGTACCCAAGTCTTGCTACAGTTCCTGCCTGGTTCTAGTACCAGAGTCTTGCTACAGTTCCTGTCTAGTTCCAGTACCCAAGTCTTGCTACAGTTCCTGTCTAGTTCCAGTACCCAAGTCTTGCTACAGTTCCTGTCTAGTTCCAGTACCCGAGTCTTGCTACACTTCCTGTCTGGTTCCAGAACCCTTACCCTGTTACAGTGTTTTCACTGTGTTAGTCTGGTTCCAGTTACCCGTCCTGATCCACCATTCACCTAAGTCCCAGCGGCCGGACTCCTACTGGCTCCTCCCGGGGGGGCTTCGGCTTCCAAGGGCGAAGACACCTAAGTCCCAGCGGTTGGGATCCTACAGGCTCCTTCCGGGGGAGTGCCAGCTTCCAGGGTGAATAGCATCTCCGTCCAGCCTGATCATCTGCCTCCCGGCCTACTGTTAAACAGAGACATTGTCCTTCTTTCCTAGTCTCCAGTGGGTCAGCCCAAGGGTCCACTAAACCGAAACTCCCATAACACATTTTACCACCAAATATTCACAGCCTGGCAGTTTGGAAGACATACACAAGAAAATTATTCTTTACCTGCTAATTTTCGTTCCTGTAGTACCATGGATCAGTCCAGACGGTGGGTTATGTCCCCCGTCCAGCAGATGGAGTCAGAACAAAACTTCTAGGGGAGGTCCTATATAATCTCACCTCCCCTGCCTCAATTCTCAGTAACTAGACTAGCAAAGCCAAGAAGAGAAGAGACAGAGGGATCAAGTAACTAATTTGCTTAATAATGGCTGTCAAACAGACAACAACTAGATTTGGCACCAAAATCTTAACTGTGAACTTGCAAAACAGAACTGCGAGACTAAACAATCTTGGAGCACCAAGAATTGCAGAGTGAAAAGCTGAGAAGACAGGTAAGCAGGGATGTCCCACAACCAACCCCCAGGCATAGGGAGGGTGTCTGGACTGATCCATGGTACTACAGGAACGAAAATTAGCAGGTAAGGAATAATTTTCTTTTCCCTGTACATACCAGGATCAGTCCAGATGGTGGGATGTACCAAAGCTTCCCCATCATGGGTGGGCCAAAGACAGCCCTGCGCGGATGACCCTGTCCCCAAAATGACCGCCCGATGGCGCCCGAACGTCCAGGCGATAATGCTTCGCAAAGGTATGAAGCGACTTCCAGGTGGCTGCCCTACAGATCTCCTGAACAGACACTGAAGTACTCTCCGCCCAAGACGTTGATTGGGCGCGAAGGGAATGAGCCTTAACCGCTAACAGTGGAGACTTACCTACTCCAAGGTATGCAGCTTCGATCGCTCCCTTCAGCCAACCAGCGATGGATTGTTTGGAGGCCATGCAACCTTTCTTGGGACCCGACCAAAGGACGAACAAGTGATCAGAAAGACGGAAATCATTCGTGACCTCCAAATAGTGCATCAGACATCGCCGTACATCTAATCTGCGCAGGTCACCCGAATCAGACGAGGAAAACGAGGGCAGCTCTACCGATTGGTTGAGATGAAAAGCCGAGACCACCTTAGGTAGAAATGATGGCACCGTGCGCAGAGAAACTCCGCCAGCCAAAAATCGGAGGTATAGCTCACGGCAGGATAGCGCTTGCAGTTTGGAGATTTGTCGCGCCGAGCTGATTGCTACCAGGAAGATGGTCTTAAGAGTGACGTCCTTGATGATGGCTGTACTCAGAGGCTCGAAAGGTGGACCACAGAGGGCACAGAGCACCAGGTTCAGATTCCATGAGGGACAAGGTGGGAGAATCGGAGGCTTCAAGTGTCTCACCCCTTTAAGGAAACGTAGGACATCCGGATGGGAAGATAGTAAAACATTGTTCCCACTATGAAGGAAGGCCCCCAAGGCCACCACCTGAACCTGGAGCGAGTTATAGGCAAGACCCAAATCCAGACCCGCCTGTAGGAACGAGAGAATCTGCGCCACTGGCTGAATAGCATGCGACACGCACCACTCCTCAAAAACCTTCCACACCCGGACATAAGTGACAGAAGTGGACGTCTTACGTGCCCGCAAAAGAGTCGATATGACGGGCTCAGGATAACCGCGACGTCTCAACTTGCGCCTCTCAAAAGCCAAGCCGCAAGACAGAAGCGATCTGCCTCCTCAAAAAATATTGACCCTTGTCGGAGGAGATGTGGAAGATGACTGAGCCGAAGTGGACCCTCCCATGCCAGGTTGAGGAGATCTGTGAACCACGGCCGATGGGGCCACTCCAGTGCCACCAGGATTACCGGCCCCTGATGTGCCTCTATCCTTTGGATAACCTTTCCCACTAGTGGCCACGGTGGAAAGACATACAGGAGGCACTGACGTGGCCACATTAGGACCAGTGCATCGACCCCTTCCGCGCCGTGCTCCCTTCTGCGACTGAAGAAACAAACGGCCTTTGCATTTCTGGTGGTTGCCATTAGATCCACATGTGGCTTCCCCCAGCGCTTTACTATCAGCCGCATTGCTTCCTCCGAGAGTTCCCACTCTCCGGGGTCAAAGTGTTGTCGGCTGAGGAAGTCCGCCTGTACATTGTCCACGCCCGCAATGTGCGAAACCGCCAGGTGTTGTAAATGGAGTTCTGCCCACTCCATCAGCTTGTCGGTCTCCAATGATTCGAGACGACTTCTCGTGCCCCCCTGGCGATTGATGTATGCCACCGTGGTCACATTGTCCGATAGAACCCTGACTGCCTGACGGTGTACCAATGGGAAGAACCCCTGCAACGCTAGACAGACCGCCCTGGTCTCCAACCGGTTGATGGGCCACAGTGTCTGCTCCGCTGTCCACCGGCCCTGGATTGAGCTGTCCCTACAGACTGCCCCCCAGCCGGCGAGTCTGGCATCCGTGGTGACCATCACCCAGTCCGGGGCCTCCAGAGACACCCCCTGAGCCAAACGATGAGGGTCCAGCCACCAGCGGAGACTGAGCAATGTTGGCCTCGGGATCGGCAGAACCGCCTGGAAATCCTGGGATACTGGTTTCCACCGGGAAAGCAAGGCCCTCTGGAGAGGTCGCAGGTGAGCGAAGGCCCACGGGACCAGATCGATGGTGGAGGCCATGGTTCCTAGCACCTGCAGGTAGTCCCACGCCGTGGGGGCTTCGAGCGCTATGAACCTGTGAATCTGTTCGCGAAGTACCTGCGCCCTCTCCGGACGTAGGAACACCTTGGCCTCCCTTGTGTCGAAATGGGCCCCTAGGAAGTCCAACGACTGGGATGGAACCAGCTTGCTCTTGGTGAAGTTGACGATCCACCCCAGCGAGTGGAGAAGTTGTAATACCCTGTCGACCGCCCATAGGCCCTGTTCCCGAGACTTCGCCCGAATGAGCCAATCGTCCAGGTAAGGATGCACCAGGATTCCTTCCCTGCGTAGAGCCGCCGCCACTACAACCATGACCTTTGTAAAAATCTGTGGAGCTGTGGCCAGACCAAAAGGAAGAGCCCGGAACTGAAAATGCTGACCCAGGATCTTGAAACGAAGGTAGCGCTGATGGGCCTGATGGATCGGGATGTGAAGATATGCCTCCGTGAGATCCAGCGAGGCCAAGAATTCCCCTGGGTAAACCGCAGTCAACACCGAGCAAAGCATCTCCATGCGAAACAGAGGAACTCTGAGAGACTTGTTGACGGTCTTGAGATCCAGAATAGGCCGGAAAGTACCTTCCTTCTTGGGAACCACGAAATAGATGGAATAATGACCTCGAGCCAGCTCGGAGGCAGCAACCGGCACTATCGCGCCCAACGATAGGAAGTGATCGAGGGTCTGTCGAACGGCCCTTTGTTTGAGTAGGGACCCGCAAGGGGAGAACAGGAACCTGTCTCGAGGCACGTGTACAAAATCCAAGGCGTAGCCGTGTCTTAGAATATCCAGAACCCATTGATCTGACGTGATTTGGACCCACTCTTCGTAGAAAAGCAATTCGACCCCCCAGCCGAGGAATCGACTCGCGGGTCCTCCTGGCATCATTGGGCAGATTTAGGGGAGGTACCCGAACCCTGCCCTTTCTTACCGTGACGGCGTCCACAAAAGGACCGGTTCCAGGTGTGCGAGCGAGAATATGGCGCCCAGGGCGGCTGTTGTCTCGTAGAGCGCGTCCGGCGCTGATTGCGGTATCGGCTTCTGGAGGAATTGAATGATCTCGAAGAACATGGTCGATCCTCTGGCAACTTATGGACAGCATTTTCGTTGAGTGACTTGATGATTTGGTCCAGATCTTCCCCAAAGAGATACTTGCCCTTAAAGGAAAGGGACCCTAGTTGGGTCTTGGACGAGGCATCAGCCGACCAGTTCCGCAGCCACAGAAGCAGACGAGCCGACACCGCCGCCACCATAGAACGGGCTAGGACCCTTAGGAAATCGTACAAGGCATCAGCCCCATAGGCGACCACGGCTTCCAACCTGTCCGCCTGTTGCGCCTCTGCGTCCAGCAAGGTCTGAGAGGTGAGAAGCTGTTGGACTCAACGAAGACCCGCTCGCTGTGCTAGCGAACTGCAAACAGCCGTCCGCATTCCCAACGCTGAGACTTCGAAGACCCGTTTGAGGTAAACCTCCAGCTTCCCATCCTGAATATCCTTCAACGCCATACCGCCAGTGACGGGAATGGTGGTATGCTTTGTGACCGCTGAAACCGCAGAATTCATGGCGGGGACTTTGAGGAGCTCCAGGAAGTCAGCCGGAAGGGGATACAATTTCTCCATGGCCCTACTGACCCTAAGGTTGGCCTCCGGCGCATCCCACTCTCTGATTATTAATTGTAAAATGGTGTGATGAGTGGGAAAGGCCTTGGCCAGTGGCCGAAGGCCCGCCAGAAGGGGGTCCCCCTTCTTGACCTTCGGGTCGGGCCCCACTGGGTCTAGGGGAGGGTCGATATCCATCTCCCGCAGAATGTGGGGAATGAGATCAGCCAACTCCCCAGCTTGAAAACTGCGGAGGACTCTCGGATCATCGCCCTCCACCTGGGCCGCCAAGATGGGGTCGTCCCCGTCTGGATCCAGAGGAGGGTCGTTCCCCCCCCCCCCCCCCCCCCCGAGAAGGATTGCGGCGCTGGCGGTGTCACAGGTGGGTCCCGAGAGGCTCCCACCCCCCCGCCCCCGATTAGTGGAGTACTGTCCTGGGGGAGATTTCCCCCCAGGAGGGTGGCCGGGCACACCAGTTTGGGGGGAGGGGGCCCCCAGGACCCCATGAGCGAGTCCCTGCTTTGTAGAAAAGCCCTATGCATTAGGACAACGAACTCAGGTGAAAAAGCAGGGACCCCCGAGGTGGGGCACCCTGGGGGCTCCCCCTCCTGCCCACTAGGTTCAGATTCCACCAAAGGGGCTAGAACCGGCAGCGTTGCTGAAATTGGGGCCTCTGTGTCCTCTTCTGAAAAACCGGCATCCGAATCAGGAAACAAAATGGCTGCCGTTCCCGCGCTCAGCGGAAACGGGGCCTGCCGCTTCCTCCCCATGCGGTCCGGAGCTCGAGCGGCATCCCCCGGAGGGGAGCTGTCCTCCCCCTCGGGGAGGCAGCTCACACAATGCCCCTCCTAGGACAGAAGTTCCCCTTGACGGCCACAGACCTCACAGGTCGCCGATCGCTGCATCGGCGGAGAAAGGGGGAGGGAGGGGTGGGCGCGCACGGCAAAAATCTTCGGCGACTGACAGAAATAGGATCCAGCCCCCCCCCCCCCCCCACCGACCCGAAGAGACCGTTGGGGAATCTGGCTTCCCGACGGCAGGCGGCCCCGGGGAATGTCACTTCGCGGGGCCGCAGGTCGAGATGCCTCTCGCTCCACTAAGGAGGGGGGGGGATGAACAGGGAAGAGGGGGAGAGATCGGCCCCACTGACATGCACCCCAGAGGTCTGGGACCGTCGCCAGCAACTCCAGCTCCCTACCGGTAAGGCTGAAATACAACAAAAGACACTTACCCCAAAACAGTGTAGGGAAAGAAAGAAGAGAAGGAGCGACAAGGAAAACAGCCTGTCAGCAAGCCACTAGCAACAAGGGAGAGCAAAGAACAACCCTCCTAGGCTGAGTGCCGTTCCCCTGCCTGAATAACTCTCTTTTCTTTTTTTTTTTTTTTCACTTGATCCCTCTAAAGAAGAGCCTAGAACCCTAAGCTAAAGTGCTGGGGACCACCGTGTCCCCTGCTCACATCTGCTGGAGTCAGAACGATACTGAGAATTGAGGCAGGGGAGGTGAGATTATATAGGACCTCCCCTAGAAGTTTTGTTGTGACTCCATCTGCTGGACGGGGGACATAACCCACCATCTGGACTGATCCTGGTACATACAGGGAACTATCTAATGGCAATGAATGCTGAAAAATAACCTCCACAAACACAACTACCCCATGCTTAAAGTTGTAAGGGAGGGTACAATTCACTGACACACAGGTTTTCTATATATTTCCCTACCCCATGTCAATGAACATTATTTTTTATTTTTTTAGAAATTAGACACCAACACTATTTTAAACATGCTTTAATGTGTAAGCCTTTAAGTCCAGTGGTAGTGTCTTGTGCTGCTATTTAGAAGATCATTATTTGATTCCCAAATTTGACATTTTTAACAGGGCAGAAGGTGCTAGACATGCTTCAAAGATAGCATTTACAGCAGTAGGAGAAAAAGTGGCTGGGGTTCCATGTGCTAAAATATAAGATTCCAAAGGGCGTCACAGTCTATGATTTCATAAGAATATAAGAACATAAGGAATGTCATACTGGGTCAGACCAATGGTTCATTGAGCCCACATCCTATCCCGAACAGTGGTAAATCTGAATCACCTGAAAGAAGTACCCAACAGATCCTAATCGATTCCCTATTGTTTATTTTTAGCTCCTAGCAGTAAGAGACTGTGTTCCCCAAGCTTATCAAGCTAATAGTTATGAATGGATCTGTCTTCCAGAAATGTATCCAAAGCGGTAGATTTTAAAAGGAGCACGTGCAGCACGCACGCATGTACACCCAGTTTTATAACATGTGCACGCAGGCACGCACATGTTATAAAATCAGGGGTTGGCGCTCGCAAGGGGGTGCACAATTGTGCACCTTGCGCATGTCAAGTCCGCACCAAGCCGCACTGCCTTCCCCCGTTCCCTCCCAGGCCGCTCCGAAATCAGAGCGTTCTTGGAGAGAAATTCCATACCCCCCACCCCACCTTCCCCTACTTCCCCTGCCCTTTCCCCCCTACCTTTTCCTTTCTTTTGTCACAAAACTCACTTCAGCCCTGGGGCTGAAGTAAGCTGCGCATGCCGGCCGACTGCCGACGCACAATCCCCGGCCCAGCGGCTGTGCGGAGGCCTCTGGCCATGCCCTCGCTCTGCCCACCCCTTTTTGCAAGCCCCGGGACTTAAGCGCGTCACCGGGCCTTTTGAAAATAGTCCCGGCGCACATAGGGCTTTTAAAATCCATAGCGCATAGGGCTTTTAAAATCCATATCTTGTCCATATCCCCGTCAATCAATGAAAAGAATGAAATATAAATGGTTCACGGTTGAGGACTTCCCAGAGAAAAAATCTCTTGCAATTGCAAATGATTGTCCATGACACTTAAGCTTTGAATCTTATCCCATCTATAAATGTCAGTGAGAAAAGTTGGGGCATGTTCCAATTGAACCAAAAGCTCAGGTATAAAGAAATGCAAGGCAATCTGTAAAAAAAAAATATGCTGTTACTTACATTGATTTTTTTTCCAGAGTACAGTATTTTAATAGATACTACATAAATGACAGAAAACTGATTATCTTTCTATATCCAAACACTAAGCCACTCAAAAGAAAAAACAGTCATAATTTAAAACATTATTTATCTCATCTATTTCTTGAAACTCAATATTGGTTCTACAATAACCAGAACATAAAATAACCAGAGATTCCCATTTTGCATTATGACCTGCAAGTTAAAACTACTGAAAAAGATTAAAGTATTACCTCTTCATACCGATAATCATCTTCAGATGCATCTGTTATTGTGACCTCTGAGGCTTCTGTCAAGTTCATAACCAAGATAATGGATTCATCACAACAAAAATACTTTATGCTTCAAATAGAAACATAAGGCCTAATTTATGAAAAAGTTTACCCAATTCTGTGCTAAAAAAAAACAAAAACATTTTATAAAACACATTCACACTGTTTTGTGTCAGAACGCATTACAGTAAATTTTACCCAATCTATTATACTTTTAATTTTTTTTCCTATGCTTCTCTATCATTCCAAATTCATGGCATGATTTGCTTTAATTAACAAAGCTAATAATTGTTTAGAATGAATTAATTCAAATTAATATCAATCAAAACAATAATCTCTTTTAAAATTAAAAATATATATATAGAATGTTTTTCATCCATCCAATTTAGAGCCAGATTTACTAGGCTTTTATCCCATAGACACAGAATGGTAAAAAAAAAAAAAACCAACCCTATTAAATCAAGCCTCAACCAAGTCAGATGTATACTCACCTCTTCTCTCTCTAGATTATATAAATGACAACTCCAACCCACCCACACCGATTTTTTTTTAACCAGAGCTGTGAAAGAAGCTCTATATTCAAAATGAAGATCTTTATTGGATGGATATGGTTCCAGCAAAGGTCAATTGCATAACCAATTTAACTATTAAATTTATTCCTAAAATCCCCATAGGGTGACAATACCATCGCCTACTGAGTTGCCATTCATAAAGGCTCAATAAATATCATGCCTTTGCAACATTCTGCCATTGGAGACCAAGGGCTTTCAAAGCCTCACCCCTCCAATGATCCTGCAAGTAGATCTTTGCTTACTAGGTCAAAGATCTGAGGACCAATCACATCCTGGTTCATAAAAGAGGTAGTAAGCAGGTCAATCCCAATTGTCAAAGCTGAAGACTTGACAGGCATCTTGTCTCCATGCTCACCCACCCATGCAATGCAGTAGCAGGAATACTACTTAGGTATTCTTTGCCTGACCAACCTTTCAGCATAGCACTTGCCATGCATCCCTGGAGCATAGTGAACTCCACTCCCTATGCGGTGACTGTTGGAACTCAGTCACACCACTGTATCAAGACCCCTCAGGCTATCCCAAGTTGAGCAGACAAGGCAGGAGAAATTGCTGAAAGAAGAGGCTGGTGGGAGGACTAGACCACCCCCAACCTCTGCCCTTCTCTCTGAGTCAGAGGTGGCACACCTCGACAGTTATGACCTACTCCGCTTACCTGGGATGGGAGTCAACTCCTTTATAGGTAAATTTTTAAAGAGTTTAAGTGCCTAACTTAGAAGTGAATTTTAAGACCTGTGCACGTTTACCGGCTCGCACATATGGCACAGTGATTTTATAACATATGCGCGTATATGCGTGTATACGTGTGCGTGTTATAAAATGAATTATACATGCGTACATGTGTGCACAAATTTATATTGATGCGTGCAATTTTGCGCAAATGTTGGCTCAAGCATATAAGTGGGGGGGATTTTAGTAGATAAGCGCACCAAAGCAATTACCTGTTTCCCCAGTTCATTCCCAGTTCGCCCCAGTAAAGGAGGACTTCCTAAGCCCCCTAGCTAACTTGCCTCCCTTTAACACTATTAGCCCTGACCCTTAAAACCTTGCTGACTAGCCTAATTTATATTATTTCACAACTTACATGCCATCCATGGCAGAAGTAAAGTTACACGGTCGGGAATTTCGGTGCACGCTTCTGCGCATAAAGACTTACACACATATTTCATGGTAGAGATCCAGCCCACCTATGTCCCGCCAGACCATGCCCAGGCTCCACCCCTTTTTGTGAAAAACATTTTGTGCACATACTAGGAGACTCGCACATTGTTGCACGGTTTTTAAAATCTGTTCAGTGCACGCCAGGCCGGATCACGCGTATATCTCCCTGCTTTGATGCACATAAGGCTTTTAAAATCGACCAGTACGGGCATTAGACACTAAGGGGTAGATTTTCAAAACTTGCGCGCACACATGGACACACGATTTTATTAATATGCGCGAGCCAGTACGCTCATGTTATAAAATCGGGGGTCGGCATGCGCAACCATTTGTGCAACCAGCACACGCTGATGCCCATGGCCTTCCGCAGTTCCCTTCCTGTCCGCTCCAATTTAGGAGAGGCCTGGGAGGGAACTTCCCACCCCCCTATACTAACCTTCCTACCCCTTCCCCTAACCCCCCCAAATCTTTGTCTTACCTTTTGCACCTGCTTTGAGCAGGTGCAGGCTGCGCGCACCGGCACCCTGCCAGCAGGCGATCCGCCGGCAGAGCAGCAAATGGCTGCTGTGCCGGACTTACACGCGTCCAGGGGGTTTACGCGCATGGCTGGGCCTTTGACAATACGCCCTGCACGCGCGTAAGGCCACTTATGCGCGTAGGTCTTTTAAAATCTACCCCTAAAATGACCCCTTTGAAAACATTAGGGTTCAATGCCTAAATTTAGGTGCCTATTTTCACTAGGTTCCTAAATTTAGGTCCATAAAATGTGGGTGACAATGTAATTTAATTTATTATTTCTATTTCTATTCTATTCTTTCGTGGTTGGTCAGTCATTTGAACGTGGATTATGTGGTAGATTAGGTCAAAGTTAGAATTACATTGTGAGGGTTCATTTTACAGAGAGGTAAGTAGTATTATGCTAAGATGCAGTACAGCAAGATAGATTTGGTCATAATTAGGAATATTACATTAAACACTTTATAGTACAGTAAGATGAGGTAGTATACCAGAGACAGGCAATTCTGGTCCTGGGGTGCCACAAACTGGTCTGGTTTTCAGGATATTCACAATGAAAATGCATGAGAAATATGCATGCATATTCATTGTGGATATCCTGAAAACCAGACCTGTTTATGGCACTCCAAGACTGGAATTTCCTACGCCTGTAGAATACAGCTGAGTATATTACATTAAGTCAATATTAGGGAGTTACATTAAAGGCATTATATCAAGGTCTTTACATAGAACAAATTTCTTGAGTCTCTTTGCTTCATAGCTATTTCCCAGCTACCGAGTGTTAATTTCTTTATGGCTTTTTAGCACCGATTAAGGCGATAGGTTACAGAGGGCATTAGTCTGTTGAGTAAACAGCCATGTTTTTAGTTGGCATTATAATTCTAAGTAGTCATTGATTTCTTGCATATAGGAGAAGTGTATTCCATAGATATGATGCTGCACCTCTAAAGGCTCTGGACCTCATTTTTTTTCATTCAGATTATTTTAAGTGTGTGGCAATTATTTGTTGTTTGGGTTTTTTTGTTGGGAGATATCTTTTTATCTTTTCAGTTAGGTACATGGGTCCAATGTTTTCAGTGAAATGTGGGTGAAATTAAGGTGGGGCAAAATGATGAGTGCTTCGCACAGATTTTCAGTACTAGACACCTTACTTAGAAGCCTATTTACCAAAATGCTATAACATGCATTGTTAGTAAAAAGACCCCATCGAGATTAACTGTAACATTACAGACAACATATATTTATGTGCATTAGTGTGTTATCTTTTAGTAAACAGGATTCTTAGGCCAGTGTTTCCTAATCGGTGTACCATGGCACACTGTTGTGACTTCAGACCTGATCACATGTGCCATGGAAAAAAAAGACACCACTGATTGATGCTCAGATCCAGATCAGCACATGTGCTCTACTCATAGCACTTTGCAGCATCAAGACACACCAGCAGTGGCTTTTAAATGTCTAAGAGCTCCTTTCTGAGAACATGTTGGCTCATGGATGCCTCCTCTTTCTAACTAGCATAAGTCCTCAAGTATGGTTAATGGACAGTATTCAGGACACGGATTACTAGGCCTGCATTGCACAGCACACATATTGCACACAGTGCCTCTTTCTTTGAGTCTTTCCAGCCTCTATTCTATCCCCAGACGGAGTGAGATGAGAAATATACACTGAGCACAGGATGAGACTCACTTTGAGTGTTGGGAACAACAACAGTGAAGGAATTCTGGCTGTAACATGCAGCAGCCAACGCAGTGGAAAGTAGCCTAGTGGTTTCAGCAGTGGGATATAATCCACGGAGGCCAAGGTTCATATCCCAGTGTTGCTCTTTGTGACCTTGGGCAAGTCACATAACTCTCTATTGCCTCAGGTACAAACGTAGGGCTTCATTTATTAAGTATTTTCCCATAGACATAGAATGGCAGAAAATCCAGAGAGGATAACTTTCAAAGTTGCTCGCATATGCCCATATACACATGTATTTGGGTGCACTCAATATTGCTACAGTATTTTATAACCTGTGTGCAAACGAGATGTGCAGGTTATAAAATACAAGAATATATGCACACATACATGCTTCATATGTAAAAACCACAAGCCGTGCAAGTTCAGACTTCTCTGGATAAGTAGTGGCATTTATGCCGCTAAATTCCAATTCAGCAGGCTAAGTAGCAGGAGATGCCCGGAGATGATTGTCTCTTTAAATGTCTGAAAAGCAATACTTGTCCATCTAAGTAAAATAGTCAGATAAGTCTAATAACAGCGATAATTAGCTGGATACGTCTAAAAAGCACTACATATCCATCTAAATCTGATAGTAATCTGGGCCCACCTGTGATAAAACCGAGATAGACGATCACGTATCTCCCACACCCCCAGGTGAGCCCGCAAACCTTCATAGGGAAGAAAGAGGGGCTCCACCTCCGGAGCCTGTATCTTTGAGGACCTTGGGGTAAAAGGACCGAGATCTGCGGAAGGATCGGGATCTCTGGAAAGAACCTCCCCAAGAAGGTCAAAAACTCCAATTGTCTCGAGAGCGGCCACTCACCCAAGAAGTCTGGGAAACTGGCTTCTTATCCTCTGGCAAACGTGGAACCTGGGTATCTCTCCATTAACTTGCCATTTTTTCCAATTCACTGCTAAACAAAAACAAGCCTTTGAAAAATAGCTTAGTTAGACTGAACTTTGAAACAGTATCTGCAGACCAGTTGCGCAGCCTTAGCTGTCGCTTGGCCGCAATAACTGGAGCAGCTCCTTTGGCAGCTATGTGAACAGCCCACATCAATCAAGAAGGCAGCCCCAGTTCTACCATAGGTTCTGAATCAGACCTAATGCTGCCAGACTCTTGACAAAGCCGCAAGATAGCCTGAGCTACTAAGGCGCAACAAGAATCAATCTGCAAGTTTGTTATCACTGCCTCAAAGGCTTACTTCAGGGTAGCCTCAATCTTCCGATCCTGAGCATCCTTCAGAGCTGCAATTCCCTCTACTGAGATGGTGGTACATTTTGTGACACAACATACCAAGGTATCCACCTTAGGGAAACACAACTGCTCTTTGACCTGCAGATCCAAGGGGTATAAACCCGCTAGAATGCAATCTCCTTTAAGGATGCTTGTGGTGCATTCCATTCCAGATCAATCAACTCCAGGATTGCATCCAAGAGGGGAAAGAAACAAGCAGCTTTGTACAGGGTGACCAAACTAGGAGCCTTCTTCTGCATCCTCAAGGAGTCAGGCCCAGCCACCCTGAGGGTCTTTAAGGTCATCATTGGTATCATCCTGATCCACCTGCATTCAAGCTCTGTCAGACCACACTGTGCTACGGTGCTCGACTATGGAGACAAGGAGAGGAGCATTCTGCACGCCTGGGCCTACCTTAGCAGACTGGCCCTGTAGAAATGTCTGCAAACCCTGCAAGAATTCTACACAGGAAAATGAGGCCAGGTCCATTCCAGGCCTCATAGGCCCGAACCTAACATCCTGCAAGCCAATGTCCCTTGAAGACTCGACCTGCAGACCAATCAGGGGAGGAGACACCCCTGCATTGTTTCCCTCAGTCCAACTCCCCTCAGACCGAGGAGATGAACCATTGTCTGCAAAATCGGAAGGAGGCAAATCTCACCAAGCTTCCAGGCAGTGCTGACTAGGCTTAATGAAAGCTCTGGCTGAATGGTTCTGATGTGTAGGCAACACAGATAGATAGGCACTTAGGTTTCTTCACCATGGGCACCATGCTGTAAGCGCACATCTCTATGAAGGCTCATGCTTAGCTTTCCCGCGAGTATAAGCGCACCTAATACAGACTCACAAAATATGTGCGTCCAAGCCACGTGCATAGGCTGCTGGCCCTACTGGACGCCCAAATTGGATGCCCAAAACAGATGCCTAAACTGGGCACACAAGATGTGCGTTCAAAAGGAAGAATGCCCAAATTGCACGCAGAAACAAAAATGAGCACACAAACGGACGCGCAAGCACTTTACTATTGTCTGCAGCATTAAAGCATATAAAAGTACCCCTTGGCCTACTGCGTGCCAAAATGGGAGAAGCCTGGAAGCAGGGCCTAGCCAAACAGCTGCTCAACCCGCCATGCCTGTATCTCACCTCATCACTAAACTCCCCAGAGACGTGAGCGTTACAGCCGAAAGCTGAGGAAACAGAACCTTTTCCTGCTGTCTTCCTGTCACTGACTCTTATTTATTTATTTTTTTACATTAAAATCTTTTAACTGAGCTCAACCTTCCCTGGCTGATAGCAGGAACAGGTCCCAGCTATGGGGAGAGAGGGCTAAAGCCTTCACTGCCGAGCCTCTCTCAGCCTGTAACCACTAATTGGAATTCAGGTCCATGCCAATCAAGGCTACTGAACTGAAGGCATTCTAATGAGAGAAGGACTGCACAGTATCACATCAGGAGACAAGTGGTGCCATATAGATATCTCCTTTTTCAACTTTTTTTTTTTTCTCACAGGCAATCCCCAAAGGGAAATGCATGTCCACCATCTGCTGGAAACAGAAATACTGGGGGGCTGATTTCAGGGCAGGACTATATAGCCATGAAGTCAACTTTTGCTCCGTCTCCATCTGCTGACAGATGTGCATAACCCACTCATTGGGTCTGACCTACCCAAACGCTAAGGAAGATAACAATTTAGCAAAATTCCCATACCACAACAGTACTAATTGCAAGCACTCAAACAGGAACAACCCAATCTATGAAAAGGCAAATGTTATACCAGGCCCTAAAACATCTCCTATTAGGAAAGAAGAACAAACCAGTCTGCTCTAAATTCCTACATAGAAACTACATGCTAGCAGAATACCTCACCTTGCTTACACATGCAGAACACAAACAGACCCTCACCAAATACAGAATAAAGAGACCATAAAATACAAATAGAAATATGTAAACAGAAACTGAACTGGAAACTGAAACAATCTAGACTCTATATACAATGAAGCAATGGAAAAACAGAATCATCATCAGTCCTCATAAATAAAACATAAAATCAAGAAATATAAATTGATCATAATAAACCATACTAATAAAAAGAATACTGCCAAATAAAAGGACACATAGAATAACATCCAATAATTAAGAACCCATATAATACATTTTAAAAATTTCCAAACAGTAATAAATATTTCAAATGAGCAGACACATCAAACAAGAAGGGAAAAGTAAACTGCTTCCCATACTTGAAAACTTTATTTCCAGTCTCTCTGAGCTTATAATGAATTAGTGGAAGTAGCACAAATGTTTCCGCCAGCGGGATACTGTCCACCGGCGGCTGACATGGGCTTCTCCCCTCTTCCGCTGCCAGTGGGATGGGGTCCATTGGCAGCTGCACGGGCCTATAGCTGTTTTGTTTGGTGGGCCCCTTCCACCACCCTCCTGGGTGTGTCGCCCCGTGCACATGCACAGTTTGCACACCCGGTAGCACTGGGCCTGGTAGAGATTTAAGCAATACTTAGCTCTTCTTTTAGCCATACGAGACCTCTCCATATCTGCACTGCCTGCTTTGTGGAGGCTGGTATATGTAGATGTCCCTTGGGCTTGAAAGGTTGGAAAACACTGTCTTAAGGAATTTAAATCCAGGCAAATGAATAGCGGTCCTAAATTTTGGTGAATTTTCAGTTAAGAAATTAGGCTTCTAAATTTAGCTGAAAATTCACCTAAATTTAAGAGTCGTAAAACTTAGGTGCCAAAAAGAAGCACTGTACATTTTTGAAAACTGATCCATCAGTTAAGCACAAAATGTACCTACTGCAAAGAGGTTGTCTAACCCATTTTATTTATTTAATAATTATTTGTAGCCCACACCCTCCAATGCTCGGAGCGAGGAACAGATAAAGCATATTGTACATAAGTAAAAGGTCAACTAGACTAAACATGACTAGGAGATCAACATCAACAGTCACACTACACAACTGTTACTCAAATTAAAGCACCAATATATTAACTAGATTCTTCAAGATACCACTTTGCTTGTTTCCTAAATCTGTTCTTGCATTTTTGCTCTTGTTTCTAAATCTCCTTTAGTTTAGTTCTATTAAATTACTCTTGTTTGAATGCTCCTGCATTTTACAATCTCCTCCTTCAAGTCTGTTCTAAATTCACAGTTTATACATAGGGACCTTCATTTTCAGTTTTTATGTTATTTTTCATGGGAATTTCTCCCATTTTTGTTCATTATAAATCAGCATTAACAAATTTCCAAGGAAAATAAAATAGAAACTGAAAATAAAGATCCCTGTTTATATGTTTCAGTGAGATTCAAAACAAGTATTGTCAGGATACCGAGTGCAACATCACCACAATCATATGCATTAACCACTATTGGCGCACATGTGAGATTAACTTACTATGTACAAAATCCCAAATAGTAACATAGTAAACAGCATAATATAAAGACCAAAATGGTCTAGCCAGTCTGCCCAGCAAGGTGTTTAGGTTTGTAACTGTCCTTTTTGCAGGTTACCTCTATGTCTTCTGTTTAGGGTTGTAACTGCCGCTCCATCCATCATACTTTACATTCAAGTCAACAAGAATTACTTAGAATTCCTTCTAACAAAGAAATAAGGCTTGAAACCACTAGAGACAGCTGCTTTCTTTTTCTTGCACATCAAACACAAAACAGAGGACTCGGCACAAATCAAATGCCCATGAATTATCAAACACTTTTTATTCCCAACAGTTTTTTATATTTTTTAATTAGAACCCACATGTGCTACAAATTTCATGAATTAAAACCCACCAACGACGCACTAACATACTATCCATTCATACCATTCATATATATAAAATCTCCAAAACATCACATAAACCCTATAAATATGTACCTATACCATCCAATGTTAATATGCTCAACCTGTATAACAACCAAGGTGTCCAATAAAGATAATATATATAATATATATAATGTACATATATGTTCAGCATATATATAATTCATGATTGTAAATTTGAGTTATTATGTATGTAGGCGTTTAGCCAATATTCAAATTTTTGTATGACTTATGTGTATTAATTTTGGGATACGTGTGCCAGGTTGAGCATATTAACATTGGATGGTATAGGTACATATTTATAGGGTTTATGTGATGTTTTGGAGATTTTATATGTATGAATGGTATGAATGGATAGTATGTTAGTGCGTCGTTGGTGGGTTTTAATTCATGAAATTTGTAGCACATGTGGGTTCTAATTAAAAAATATAAAAAACTGTTGGGAATAAAAAGTGTTTGATAATTCATGGGCATTTGATTTGTGCCGAGTCCTCTGTTTTGTGTTTGATGTTCATTGTTTGTAACAGAGTAGTGCGTACTGATTCTTTTTCTTGCATCCATTATTTGGAACTCTCTGCCTTTTAATGTGCATGGAGAGAAAGATTATATCAAATTCAGGAAATCTTTAAAAAGTATTCTTTTTACCCAGCTGTATCAGGATTACATTTAGTTTTATTCACTTAGCTTTATTTTTCTTTTACTTATAAATTCTTATATTAGTTTTTTTTTATCTTAATTCCATTTAGTTACATTATTTTATTTTTTAAGTAATGTTTAGTATCATTTAGTACATTCAATCAATAATTTCAATCATAATTATGTAATTCTCAAAATGATTTTAATTTTATTGAGATGTTTGTTTTATTTTCCTTTTTATATTTTGTGGATTATTATTTTGATGCAATTTGTATACTATCTTCGTGTGTCAAACTCTGCTTTCTGGTTTATGCGTTGTTACGAATATATAGACCTGTAAGATGTTTGAGATCATCTCAACTAAATCTGCTAGAGATTCCTTCAGTTAGTCATGCACAATTATTTAGTACCAGGGAGACTTCTTTTACTATAGCAGCACCTACTCAATGGAATCTTATTCCTTTTGACCTCAGGTCTTTGGAAGACGTTAAAAAGTTTAAAACGTCATTCAAAGAATTTCTGCTTCATCGTGCGTATAATGATTGATAATGCGGTATGAATGAGTTTCAATCCGTTTGATAAAGTGAATATGATGGGCCATAAGGTGGATATTCTCTTGTTGGAAAACATGTTATGATGTCTAAAATATCAATTGTTTGACAGTACTTGTATTATCATGATATGTATTTACCATTAATATTTGGTATTCTGTCATTTGGTCTCTGTGAAACCAAAAATTTATTGTTTGTATTTTGTCAATTTTGTTTTTATTATGTATGTATTTTATGTACATCGCCTAGGCCTTTTTAGTGTTAGGCGATTCATAAATTCATAAACAATATTAGAAAAAAAGTTTAACAAATTGAAAAAATATCAACAGATATTACTAGACAAAAAACAGAGCATACATGTGTATGCTGAAACTTGGATGAAAAAAGATTGAAGAGATCACAAGGCAATACATGTACAGGAACTCCCATGCATGCTCAGTAGAACAAAAGCTCTGTGAGCTAAGAGAGAAGGGTCTATTTGGTACCACTGGATGACATCATCCATGTGTCATGTCTAATTAAGCCCTTGCTTGTTGACAGAGAAAAGGAGTATCTTAGAAAATAGGAAGGCAGTTCATACTTATTCCTGTCCAAATATGTTTGGGTTAGTGGTCTTTGAAAGACAAAAAAAAGCCACACGTGAGAGATAACCTATTTTGGGCCAGTTCAGGGCCAAAAAAAGAGGATATTAATTAATGTCTATAGTAGCTATTCTTCCTTGTGCTCCAAATACCTTTTTTCAGGTTGCACCAAACAGATATGTGTTTGTCTTAAAAATTCCTAAATTGCCTCTTTTACAATAGTTGCTATTCAATACAACCTGAATATCTGGCTCTATTCATCAAACGCCCAAAAATGCAGAGGCAGATCGATCCCTAGATCTAAGATTTCCTCAGGGATAAAATAAAAATCAGAATAAGACAAGGATTCTTAATAATTTAGTTTTAACTGCTCATTGAATTAGCCAACAGCATTTTGGATTTTTGCTAATGCTGCTCTAAATTACAATAAACACCACAAGCTCTTGAAAGATATCACAGTAACTATAACTATTTTAAAAAGCCTAGGAATTTAAATATCAATTCTGAGCAAGGTCCCTCATGACAATCATGAAATGTATTCCACCATAACCGTTAAGCCAATTATGTACGTTAGTTTTTCTTACCTTATAGGAAACTCCCTTATTTTCCTGGGCCTTCTTTATTTCCTAATTCCTCGTTGAAAAAAATGTAAATGTAATTTACTTCTATTAGATGTTAAATGTGAAATTAAATTTCTTACTTTTTTCTTTTCCCAAGAAAGTAAGATGTATAATTATTTTGTGAAAATTAATAAAATATGAATTATAAAAAAGCCTAACACAGCTGATCAATGGTCTTTCCTTGGTGGATTTCAGGCTCATTTCCATAACATACCAAAGATAGAGTAGAGAAGTAACCTAGTGATTAGAACCATGAGCTGTGAACCAGGGAATCCAGGATTTAATTCCCACTGCTGCTCCATGACCTTTAGCAAATGACTTCATCCTCTATTGCCTCAGGCAGAAACTTAGGGCCTCATTTTCCAATATCGCATTGGTAACACATTAAGGGGCGTTTCCCATGCAAATGAGGCTTTTTTCGTGCAGCGGGGAAACTTCGCATGCCGCGATGTTTTCGCGATTTGCGCAAATGTATTCGCGAATTGCGAAAACATCCTCGTGGTGCGCGATAAAACAACCAACGAATCATCGCAGTGCATGAAAGTGTCCAGACAGCCTGTTTCAGTATCCTGCAGGCTGTGAGAGAGAGAGAGAGAGCCTTGCTATATTGTCTCTTCCCTAGACAGGTATTTGTATCCCTATGAGAGGCCCACCTAGTAACTCGAGGTGGGGATTAGGTATTAGTGTAGGGGGTTGGGGGCCACTTTGACATTCAACATGAGACGTACGAACAGAACAGTGGTCTCTTGTGAAGATTTGATGGCCTTCGGAGTGAGGAAACTCACTCCAAGATGAGATTTGGACAACGTTCTCTCCACCTAGCTTGATGGACACTCTACCTGGGCAACAACAAGCTAGGTGGAGAGAACGTTGTCCAAATCTCATCTTGGAGTGAGTTTCCTCACTCCGAAGGCCAGCAAATCTTCACAAGAGACCACTGTTCTGTTCGTTCGTCTCATGTTGAATGTGAAAGTGGCCCCCAACCCCCTACACTAATACCTAATCCCCACCTCGAGTTACTAGGTGGGCCTCTCATAGGGATACAAATACCTGTCTAGGGAAGAGACACTATAGCAAGTCTCTCTCTCTCTCTCTGGAAACATTGTGACCTGTGATAAACCTTTACCGGCCTCTAGCGCACAACGTACCGCAAACGAAAGGGTTGTAGCTATTGGCCACGCTAACACTGCGGCTGTTTCGCCGCACACAATAACTCTTTATTTATACTCCGCCCCTGAATACAAACTTAAAAATTTGCATTCGCAAATCGCGTTAACAGCTGATGGCGCGATTTGCGGAATTATCTCCTGCAGTAACTCCTTGGAAAATGACCCCCTTAGGGATATATTTACTAAGCCACGATTAATGCATGAAAAATACCATTTATTGCATGTAAAACACTGCATATCTTTGTAAGGGTTAGGTTGATGATCACAGTTCATGATTTGATTAATTAAAATGTAGGCAGCTGGTGGCCATGAGAAATGTTTGGTAACTTGCCTGCCTGGTACGAAGGTGGTAGACCTCATGCATCACCTAGATAGAATTTTAGACAGTGCTGGGGAGCAACCAGCTGTCCTGGTACATGTGGGCACCAACAATATTGAAAGGTGTAGGAGAGAGGTTCTAGAAGCCAAATTTAGGTTCTTAGGTACAAAGTTAAAATCCAAAAACTTCAGCATAGCATTCTCTGAAATGTTCTCTGTTCCAAACGCAAGACCCCAGAAGCTGATCTCCAAAGTCTCAATGCGTAAATTAGATAATGGTGCAGGAAAGAGAGCTTTAGTTTTGTTACATGCGCGATAATGATCAATTCGTACCGCTGCTTTGGCACTGACAGTCGGCAGCACAAAGACGCTGGATTTTAAAGCTGAAAAATTCCCGCCGATTTGACACAGGAAATGACGTGTGAAACCAAATATGGTCATCTACGTCATCAATCCGCCATTTTGATTAGCGGAGAAAATCAAGCTTTAAAATCAGCTTTAAAATCCAGCGTCTTTGCGCCGCCAACTGTCAGTGCCAAAGCAGCGGTACGATTGATCATTATCGGGCATGTAAGTACGTCCTTTCAAACTACTTGTCACAACTTCATGTTAGATATTCACTTCGAGAGTTTATTGTGGGCAAATTTTTCATTTCATACGATGTTAGCCTGAGAGAGGAAAAAGCACTCTGACCAAGAAGAAATAATCATCGCTACAGTTTCAGCGTTAGCACAGCGCTCAAGTGAAGGAGCAAATTTTGCCATCACCCAATGAGTGAGTCTTCGATTATCCACATGATGCCATTCTATGCATACAGGTAATTTTACTTCATGACAAAGACTGTATTATTTTGAATATCGTTCCAGGTACAGTTTCACAGCTGAGACATACAGGTATATTCCATGCTTAAGAGTTACTCCCTGATGAAGAGGATTTACTCGAAAAACTGCACTGTCGGGATCACAATACTTATCACATGAAGTTTTGTATAACAGCATCTTGGCGTCATAACTGTGAGTCTTGATTGGTATAACATTTGATTTTGTATACCATCACAGCTAATTTGCACTGGACTATCAAGTTAGTCATCAGAATTATGGACTGAGCAACTTGTATATTCTGGGGTTACCAATGATTATAACTTTTCTCTAACAACCACGAAGTTGGAGCTAGAGTCTTACAAGTAGCCATTAGGCATATCCATATAGCCTAAAATTGGCGCTTTATGAGGTTTCCCCAGTTCAAACATATACAATCTATTTATAATTCCAGCTAGACGTTTTATATTTTTGTTGATTACATAAGTGTCTGGCACTATCTGGATCATTTTTTTGAGTATTTTTAAAGTTAAACATAAAAATGTGATTATAGCAGATGCGTGCTACTTATCTGGATAAGTAAGATAGATGGCTAAGTGTCAAAAGAGCTACTTATTTGGGAAAGTAGTGCTGTTTAGACTTAGCAAGCTAAAAAACTTTGCTGCTACTTAAAGGGTCATTTATCAAATCGCGTTAAGACATTATCGCATGCGTTACAGTGTTTTTGCATGCGAAAAACGCCTTAAAGCATGCAATAAGCACCAAAACGCATGGTGTGATGCAAATTTTTAAAGGGGAGGAATTGTGGAGGAGTCAGGGATGGGATTTCCATAAAAGTGGGCTGGCTTTGCAAAGCCATAACGCATGATATCACACAGTTTTAACGCCAAAAATAACTAAATCTTTTTCAATTGTGTTAAGCTGTGTGATGTCATGCAATATGCCCATAATGCAATTTGCTTGCAAATTCCATTTTGGGCATTTTTAGGCTGGAGAAGGGCGTGAGATGTGGGAGGAGAGTGGGGGAAAGACCGAAGAGGGAGAGGGAGGGAGAGGGCGCCATAGTAAGCAGCAATTTATGCTACTATAGGAGCATAACTCGGGGTGAGGATTAAGTAGTAGTGTAGAGGTTAGGGGCCACTTTTACATGCAGAGTGAGTCATACGAACAGAACAGTGCACTCTTGTGAAGATTCGATGTCCTTCGCAGTGAGGAAACTCACACAACGATGAGATTTGTACAATGTTCTCTTAACCTAGCTTGATGTTACCCAGGTAGAGAGCTTGCCCAGCAAGATCCCACCCATAGAGCATACTCTCCTTAAGGCATTTAAAATGGACCAGGCATCTAGCCTGGTCCTGCACAGGTACATAGGAGAACATTAGGGGCACTGCCTCACAGCAACCTCTTCGATTTCCTATTAAAAACAAGTACTGCAACCCTTGATTCAGACTGAGAAATTACTACTCACCTGATAATTTCCTTTCCTTTAGTGAAGACAGGTTAATCCACACCAGTGTGTTGTGCACCTCTACTAGCAGGTGGAGATGGAGCAAAGCTGACATCACGTTATATATACCCCTGCACTGACATTAGTCCACCAGTATTCTCTGCAAAAGCCAACTGTGGACAGATAATAAGATTTGATTATAAATTAGCAACAGCCAACCACTCAAGCACTCAGATAACAGGGAACATTGATCTCTGACAAAGAGTGTAACATCACTAACCTAGGGACTGAAACTGAGACTTAACGTCATCCCCGGAAACACAGCCACTCAGGAGGACACTAGAACCACAGACTGGCAGCCAAGGGCGAGAAGGTGGATTAGCCTGTCTTCACTAAAGAAAAGGAAATTTTCAGGTAAGTAGTAATGTCTCATTCCTTAGCATTCAGACAGGTTAATCCACACCAGTGGAATTTACCAAAGCTATTCCGTAATAGGGAGGGAGGCTGCCCTCAGTCCAATGCACACCGCACGCTCAAAGGCTGCGTCCTCCCAGGTCTGCACATCCACATAGAAATACCCAAAAAATATATATAATAGACAATCATGTCACAGCTCGGCAAAACTCGACGGAATACAACAATCGAAGCTCCAGCCATGACAGCACTCGAACCCTACTAGATTGAGCCCATCTAGGTAACGGCTGCTTGGTATTCACATACACGACTGACATAATTTCCTTAATCCAGCTGGCTATGGTAGTCCGTGATGCCAATTCACCCTGTTTACTGTCACCATGGATAACAAACAGGCAGTTAGTGTTCTTGAGAGGTTTAGAAACCTACAACTATCTCATCAGATGCCTCTTGACATCCAAGGTCTGCAACAGAGAATATTCGTCCATCTCTCTCTCTCTCCCTGTCCAACATTGGCAGGGAAAATGAATGATCCAAGCACAAGTCTGAGACCACTTTTGACAAAAAAAGATGGAATAGACCAAAGTTGAGAAGTATGTCTAAACAGGAAACCAATATGGAGAAGGAAAATACCCAGACGCCTCTGCTATTCCTTTGGCCTGCCTGGGCTGAATGAACTCTGAGTGACTTTCTGAGCATGACTTGCAGAATGTCTCTGAGCAGATAGACAAGCTGGCACCAAAAAAGGTGAGCCTATTCATTGGGTCACAAGGAAGAAACCAACGCGGGAGCTTCAGGCACTATCTCACTGGACAAGATAATTAACAGAACAAAAGGATTATCTGGAGAGTGAGGGCAAATGGGCTACATCTGGGAAGACTGGTCAGGGCAGTTCAGGGATAGGTTGTCATGTCAACAGCATGATGTGACTCTGTAAATGAGTCTTTGGGCAGTCACGTAAGTCTAGAAGTTTCTAAAATACTGTATGTTTAATTATAAAAGAAGGGTCACTTCCTGTATCCAATGAGATGCTGTTCAGTTTGTCAGAATAAGGGCACCCAGTATCCAGCATCTCCCAAGAACACTTATAATGCCTAATAAAATTACTTTATACCTTTTACTGAGTCTAAGTGTTCTTGTGTCCCTGGCCCTAAGCATAGAGTATTATTTACAAAGCTGGACCACTCCTGGAGACACCCACAGGAACAGCCCCAGCAGAAAACTCTGCAGCACAAATATCTACACGCAGAACAAAGTGCCACGTGAACATCGTCCTCAAACTCAAACTTCAAGGAAGATTACATAGTGGTCAAAAAGAGAAACTTGCCAAAAGTTCTAGAACCAGATTAAGGTTCCATAACAGCACCGGCAACCGTAAGGGAAAACGATGATGATTCACCCCCTTCAAAAATCGGACCAGATCTGAATGAATTGACAAGGGTCTACCATTCACCTGACCCTAGAACCAGGCAAGATCTGTCACCTGCGCCTTTAAGGAAATATAGGCCAAGCCTTTACGTAATGCATCCTCTAAGAATTATGAAATGAGTGGCATCTTAATTGAAGCACACCTCATTCCTCACACCAAGCCTCAAACACACTCCAAATTCTAACATAAGCTAATGAAGTGGAAAACCTCCGCACTTGAAGCAAACTGGAAAACAAAGCAGTGGAAAATCCACACCTAAGCAACCGAGCCCTTTTCAAGGGCCATACCATAAGACAAAATCAAGCCAGAACTTTGTGAAGAACAAGTCCCTATGGATCATAAACTGAAAGGAGAGTTTGCAGGAACCTCCACAATTGTGAATACCACAGCCTCTCAGGCCAACCTGAAGCTACCAGAAGCACGAATCCTGTGTGCCCTTTGATCTTTCGAATCAGTCTAACATGAGCCTTGGGGAAAAGGCATACGGAAGCTTGCCTTCTGGCCATTCCTGCACAAGATCATCGATACAAAGCACTTCTGTTCTCTACTGCGACGGAAAAAGCAAGGCATTTTCACACTGTGAGATATCGCCAGTAAGTCTAAAAAGAGTAGACCTCAGAGGGCCACTATTTTTTATTTATTTATTTGCAGTTTTTATATACCGATATTTGTTTAGTAACCTCACATCGGTTCACAATTTACAGAAACACTGCAGCTGTGCCAAATAGAACGAACATGTGCAACAGTGCTTTATAATAAACATTTACAATAAACTTGTTAACGAGCATATGCAATAGTGCTTTACAATAAACTTGTTAACTGGGGGGGGGGGAGGGGAGAGAACAGTGGAACAATGAAAGGGAAAAATAATATAGTGGTACAAAGCAAATTGTTATCTCACTGAATTTATAAGTCTATAAATAAATAGAATGAATTTATGAGTCTATAAATAAATAGAATGAATTTTATAAAACACAATTGGAAAAGAGAAAAGCCTGGTATGAGAGAAAGAAATGGGATAGAAGTCTTATATACAATTGATATACGATCAATATGAATAATTGCCAACAAAAGGTTAGGTGTGGTGAGAAAGAAAAAGGGGATGTACATTTAAGTACATTAGTGGGCAAGGCTGTAGGAGTAAGGGAGAGAGGAGAGCGTAAGGGTTAAGTATAAGCCTGTATGAGCTGGCATACCTCATCTGACATCTCCAAGTGTCTCAATCAAGCTCTGCCTGCTGAGAAAATCAGCTCTTTCCCGCAATGTGAAAGGCGGAGATCTCCTGAAGTTATACCTCCACCCAGTCCCTGAGCTGGGCTATGTCCTGCGATACTTGCTGGCCTTTGGCATCTCTTTGGCAATTGACATAAACCATTGTTGTCGTATAGTCTGACATTACTCGGTCCACTTGACCCTGCAAACGGTCAACGAACGACAAGCATGCCAGCCGAATGGCACATGCTTCCAGACAAGAGATTCCCCAGAGAGTCTTCTGCACTGCAGAGTCCCTGCGCTATCAACTCCTGACAGAAAGCTCCTTAACTCCGGGGGCTTGCATCCTTCGTGTGTACCAGCCAGTCCGGGGTCTGTGGGGAACGCCCTTCCTTAGATCATCCGCTTTCAATCACGACTGCAACTGAATGATAATCTACACAAGTAACTTGAAGCTACATCGAGTAGTTCTGAGGCTTCGTGTAAACAAGATGTGCTGAAGAGGACGCATATGTGTCCTTGCCCATGGAACCACCTACAGGGTGGCTACCATCAAAACTAGAAGTTGTAGGTAAGACCACACCTTTGGGAGAATACCTTTGTCAATAGCAATACTTGCACCAGCTATTTCTGAATGTGGACTTCTGGCAGGAAAGTTCTGCCTTGCTTCGTGTTGAAATGAACACCGAGATGGTGCAACGTCTGTGTTACGCTCAGGCTGTGTTCTGGTGTTGTGAACACCACCCACAAGGGTGGCCCCAGGTGGAGAGAGACAGGGATGGCTGGAAACAGTGTCAGAGTCCAGGCTGGGTCAAGGCAGGCGGCAGGTAACAGGGTCAAAGTCCAGACTGAGTCAGGGCAGGCGGCAGGTAACAGTGTCAGAGTCCGGGCTGGGTCAGGGTACCTAGTAGTAAGGCAAAGAGCCCGAAGGCCACACACACACACACACACACACCCACCCGGCAGAGCAGAGAGCCCGAAGGCTACACATGCACACACGGCAGGGCAGAGGGCCCGTAGGCCACACACGGACACAGGGCCCGAAGGCCACACACGGACACACACACGGCAGGGCAGAGGGCCCGTAGGCCACACACGGACACAGGGCAGAGGGCCCGAAGGCCACACACACACGGCAGGGCAGAGGGCCCGTAGGCCACACACAGACACAGGGCTGAGGGCCCGAGGACAGCACGCACAGTAAGCAAGGCCAGGAAGGGCAGGGCAGAAGGCCCGAAGACCATACACAGCGCAAGGCAAAGCAGGGTAGAAGGCCCGAAGGCACACACAGCGCAAGGCAAGGCAAAGCAGGGTAGAAGGCCCGAAGGCACACACAGCGCAAGGCAAGGCAAAGCAGGGTAGAAGGCCCGAAGGCACACACAGCGCAAGGCAAGGCAAAGCAGGGTAGAAGGCCCGAAGGCACACACAGCGCAAGGCAAGGCAAAGCAGGGTAGAAGGCCCGAAGGCACACACAGCGCAAGGCAAGGCAAAGCAGGGTAGAAGGCCCGAAGGCACACACAGCGCAAGGCAAGGCAAAGCAGGGTAGAAGGCCCGAAGGCACACACAGCGCAAGGCAAGGCAAAGCAGGGTAGAAGGCCCGAAGGCACACACAGCGCAAGGCAAGCAAGGAAGGCTAGAGCAGGGAGCCCAGGCGAGCTCGGTGCCGACGCGCCGAGGGAACTGTCAGGCAGGGTTATAAAGGGAAGACCAGAACATAGAGTGAACAAGGGAGATGGACTGGGCCTGTCAGGAGAGCCAGCTCTAGAGGGACCCCTGGTGGAGAGGCGGTTGCACAGCAGCCATAGCCGTAACAGTCTGAGACTGCTGTAGACTACACTTGGTCAGAAGTTCACCTTTCAAGAGGCCTGAAGACTCTCATCCAGGCTCTTGGCCTGAATTAACCAAGCTAGGTACGGGAGAACCTGAATGCCATCCTATCACCACCCTGACCTTGGCAAGATTCTGGATGCAATGGCTAGACCGAAAAGTAGTGCTCAAAACTGATAATGCTACTCCAAAATGGCGAAACGCGGAAAACTGCTGATGCTCCAGCCGAATGGGCATATGTATATGCCTCTGACAGACCCAGAAACATCAGAAATTCCTCTGACTGTATTGACATTATCACCGAGCTTAATGTTTCGATATGGAATTAAGTCACTTGCCAATGAAGGTTGACTCCCTTTTTGGTCCAGGATGAGGCAAGAGGAAGCTTCCTTCACGGGAATAATGAAATAAATAGAATAACGGCCCATATCTTCTTGTGACTTGGACAATGGAACTATGACCCATCAGTTGAGGGGCCTCAACAACATAAACTCCACTACCTTTCTCTTCTATGGAGCAATGCAGAGACGTGTTATGAAGACGTCTCTAGGGATGCAGATCCAGACCATAGCCTTCCTTTATCTCTCCAGAACCAACTGTTCTGACATGAACTTGACCCACCCCCAATTAAAAAAGAGATAGGTGACCCTTTATCTCTTGCTCTGTGAGATGGGTCACAAACTTTCATTGAGGGGGTCGGGAGGTATCTCACCCAAGCCTGCATCCCATTTGGGCTGCCCAGGCCAAAAGGACTGAGTCCTGCTCTGAGGCCGTCCGCTAAGAAACTGCCCATCTAGCAACCGAGCGACCAGGACTCATTTATTGGCCATCTTTTTTTGTTGTTCTTTTTTTTTTAAACACACTCCCAAACAAGAGTGATTCTTTAAGGGGCAATTCTGTAACATTAAACTTTGAAATTGTATCGGCCAAGCAACGGCTCAGCCACAGCTGCCACCTGGCTGCTATCCCCGAAACCATTTCTCTGGCAGAAGTATGAACCAGGTCCAGCCTGCTTCCGCCAAAAAGGCAGTGGCCAGTTTCATATCTGCCCTGATATTCAACCCAGATCATCAATTTCCTGAGATCAGAACAGACAAGAGCAAGCCATCAGGGAGCAGCAAGAGGCTATCTGCATTCTTCAATGCCTCTCCCCTTTCCACAGGAATGATGATTTGCTTTGTGACAGAACACACCAGCGCATTCACATTTTAGAAAACGCAGCTGCTCTCTCTTGCTGCCAGATCCAGGGTTACAGCATTACCAAGACTTGACCCCCTCTGAATAAGCTTCTGGAGCGTCCCATTCAAGACCATCAGGCCTTGAATGGCATCCATAATGGGGAAGTAACTTCTTTAGCTCAGAAATGGAATCAACACCCAACATTCCCAACATCTTCAGTGTCAGGGTGAGAAGAGCCGGCAACTTATCTCTATGACAGAATGCTCTGTAAGGAAGCTTTCATCATTTGTGCCACCTGGGTCCCCATCAGAGTGACCTGCAGCAGGCCAAGGCATACTCAGACGCTGACCTGTGGCACAAGACTAGCGGGATTCTGCAGTCTGTGATACTAAATCTTTTTTGTTTTATTAGGTTGGCCGGCTCCGCCAAACGTACCTGTAGAAGGGATTGCCACCCTTGAAATAATTCCACCCAAGAACGGTGGAAGGATCTATACCAAAACCAGGAGGCACTGGACTGGTGCCCACTGAGTTGACCTCCCCTGCTGAAATCCAGTTAGGGGGGGCCTCAACACCAAGTGAAAACTCTGACAGATCCCCTTCCGGACCTATTCCTGCATCCTGATGGGAAGGGCTGGACTCAGCAAAAACCAGCAGGAGACAACTCTCCCTGAGCCTCTAAACAGCACTGACATGATTAGAAGGCAGCAGTATATGGCATCAGTATAGATATAGACATACAGACAGATATATATATATGGCAGCATTATAAATCGCAAGGTGCTTAGGCTTCTTTACTACTGGTGCAATGGATAAAATGTCCACTAGCTGCATGCTTACAAGCGATTGTCAATTGTGTGTTCAACTGTGCATCTGTACAAGGCAAACCCATATAAAACACCCAAATTTAGGATGTCCAAATATAATATTCATGTATGGGATGCCCAAGTATGGGACATTTACACGTATAAGCGAGTACTTTGGATACTCAAAACTTGTACGCCCAACTATACGGCCCAGATGGACACCCAGCCTGGACGCATAGGCACAAACCGATGTCAGGCACCATTTTGTGGCAGACTTGCTCAGAAAAAAGTGCACAAACGCTACCGCGGCCTACCACATGGCAACTCTGAAAGCATGACCTAGCCCAAAAGGCCACTCAACCCACCAAAACTGTCGCGACTCCCCATCTCCCCATGGAGGCAGAGGCGAATGTCGGATTGGCCCATCGAGGCTTGGAGACCAGAATAGGAGAGAGGAAAACCATCCCGGCTGAGTACAGAGTCAACCTCCGGCTGCAGGGCAGAGGGCTAATGCTTTCACCGCCACGCTCGGCTTCCTGCACCTGCAAACCTTTTAACTGTTCTCTCCTGGCAGCTGAGTTCATGCCAGAAAAACAGCTACCTGTCCAAAGCATTCAACTGAGGAAGGAATCATAGAATATCACCTCATGAAAATTCGACTGAGGGAGAGACCATAAGGTATTACCTAAGGAGAAGCAGTGCACAATTTACCTCCTTCTTCTTTCTCCTTTTTATCCTTTTTTTTAAAAAAAAAAAAAAAAAAAAAGAAAAATGCATGTCCACCATCTGCTAGAGACGGAGAATACTGGCAGGCTGTCAATGCAGGGGTATATATACTGTGACATCAGCTTTGCTCCATCTCCATCTGCTGGTAGAGGTGCATAACCCACTAATATGGATTAACTTGTCTGAATGCTAAGAAATGTGCTTGCACTAAAAAATAATAAGTAACACCAACTTCAACCTCATATTTAGAATTTGCAGAATGCAAAATTATTTAGCCAAGCTAAACAACCAGCAGAAATCAGTTTATGTTGAGATACACTGCCTCACTCAACAAATGGGTATCCACTGTATGTGTTATGCTCTTCTTCTGAATTTTTTCTTTTTAAAATATTAAGCTTTTGTGTCACTTGTCAGGAAATATACATTACTTTAAAAATGTGAGCCAAAACCAATTGCTTTTACTCAAGCTTTCAGAGCTGCCCAAAAACTGTTAAAAACCACAATTTTTTGTAATTGGCTGTTCATCTCATAGACTTTTTTTTTTTTTTTTAATTACACCTTTTCTCCTTTATCGTTCATATTTAAATATACCTTTCAATTCAATCTTGGGAATTGTTCATCATGGATTTCATCCAGTTCCCTGTGTAGAGGAAAACTGTCACACTCTGTTTCAATTATTTTAAATAAAAAACATGTTTTTAATCTACCTGTCTGCGCTGCATATGTACCTACTCCTCCTGCCAGCCATTGCAAGAGCTTAGACACATTATGCATGTTTCCACATACTGTAACTAATAGTATTAGCAGCAAGAATGTCACTTCATGCATGCATATGATGTTGATTAAAGCAGTCTGTCATTCAGAAATCAACACTGTGCATTCTACTCAGGGCACATCTGGATTAAACCCACCCACACATCTCTGAAAAAAAGACGGTTATTTTAATTGAACAATAAATCTTCAAACACCAAAAGGTATTTTGCACAAAAACTGTCACAGAATTTACTGTTTCAGTTAATACTAATGCTGAGTAAAAGGTAGAAATCTTAAGTGCTATAAATGTTTTACAAATAGCAACAGTGACTTCCATATCTACAATTTTCTGTTTGCTATTACACTATGACATTCAGAGGACAATTTTTAAAAGTCATTTCACTGGTTAAAAACCCAGGTAAAAGCGCAGTCTGAACATTTTCCTTCCTCTGTGTGGATAAAAATACTTCCCTACTTTTACCTGCACAGAGAGGAAATGTTTCTGGAGGCGTTTAGGTTAGGGGAGGTTAATAACATGTGTAGATTGCATTTTCAAATCTACATGCATTGTTTTCTCTGGAAAAATTACTTGAGAACAAAGCAGCTGACAATATGTGCAGGTATTTTTTTCCCAGGGCAAGTTTTAAAGGAAACGTATGCACATACTTTACCTTTGAGAATAGGGTACAAAGCCTGCGGGTAAAAAGCATATGCAGACATTGCATAAATATGGATAGTTTGAAACTTGCTCCATAAAGGCTCAACATTATTTCTCAAGTCTTCAATTTATCTGCCACAGTACTAACAAAAAGGAAATAACTTTGGACAATACTGCATAATTAAAACAAAAAACCCTTTTTAAAACATCTTGGCTATAATAATGTGAACCACCCCCTCCCCCAAAAGGAATCCCTGTATGTTATTTGTGAATTAAAAATCTGTTGGATCACTCTGCCTTGATGATTGCAGGAACTGAATAGTTATTACACTGTCTAAACGTCTAAGGCTGGTTGAGAAAAATTCAGTTAGCGATTGTTAATGTCACTTCATTTTAGTAACTGCTACATGAATCATATGAAAGAAGTCAGTCCAACCTCTTCGCCCCTAACAACTACCCAGCCTACACAAGGCCATAGCTATTTAATTCTTGAATTTAGGTTACATACAATGTATTTTATGTAAGATTTATTTCAATAATATGTATATGTAATATCTGTTTATCTTAATTTTTTTTTATAATGGAACCCACTCAATATGATTCAAATTTATAAAACAGTGGCAAATTTTGATTTCATATCAGTACAGATTGTAAAATAAAATACTGCTATGAAACAATACTTTCAATTGCTTCCTGCTGAGCAAAATTACAAGAAATTATAAGGTAGCTCAAGGCAAAGTTCCATACACTTCAATTTACACACACTGTAATTTATTTTCATCTAAAAAATGATACAGGTAGCAACAAAATTGCATCTAGCTGAAGCAAAACAACCACATCTCATACTAAAATAAATAACTAAGAATTGGCAGGTCACTAGGAACTTTATTAAAAGTGCCTACTAGCAAGGTACATTGTGTACTATGTCCCCCAAAGGATTAAACTGCTACTCATACTCCGTAACCGAAGAGAAAATAAATGCTGCTGAAAATAGTTTTCAAAATTGAATAAGTGTACTTTACAGATTAATTTTTAAAGTTAACTTAATCATAGGGAAATAGACAAGACAGAAGACATTACTTACAATATGTGCAACCTATCAAATCTGCTTCCCAAAGGATAAATGTACTAACCAGTCTTACAGTCTAGAACTCAACAATTTTTCTTTTATGTACAAATATAAATCCAAGACAAAGAGAAAACTTGAATGGTGCCATGGTATATAAAACAAATCACCTACAAGATATAGATTTTTATGGTAATCTGTGGGTAATCTATGTCCAACACTGAGCAGTCTATGTAAAGGAATTATATATTGGCTGAGAGAATCTGCAACTTCTCAATGTCCAGAAACAAAGATGAGTAAGAGAAGAAACTGTAGATATAATATTTTAGCTTGACAAAGCATTTTGGCAGATAACACAAGCCATAGGGTGACAAAAAGAACATAATGAAGGTTTAGTGGCTAATTCTGATTGCTTGATGAGGCCATGTTATAGCAACTCAGGCTTGCTACTAGCAAAGTTCATTTTCCAAACCAAACATTGGCCTTGGTTTTGAGGGGGATGGACAGGAAGACTAGTTGACTAAGCAAGAGTACTTTAAGAAGGAACACTCTGCTTCCACACTAAAAAAAACCCAAAAACCATGAATTGGTTTAGAAGTAGGAAAAATAATAATGGATAACGAAACAGAAGTGATGATGATAGACTGAGAAAACAGAAACTAAAACCATATTATTTTGATACAGCTTCTAAAAGGTCCAGCCATAGGAGTTTCCGTTTGTAATTAATGAACATATTAAGACAAATTCTGTCTCCAATCCCACTCAGCAGATCAGCCCAAGCATTGTGGAGCAAGCTGTAGGATACCAGTAAATCAGTCAGACATAAAGAGTATGGCAGTGAATCCAGCAGTGTGACACTAATCAAAAAGGTAAAAAAATGGGGGGAAATAACTTATCTATGATATCACAGATTAAAAAGTCAAAACCTTTTCATATCAAAACAGTTTTAAGAACAGAGGGTTCCAGCCATTGTGTAAAAGTGAAACCTAGTGGCTGGTCTCAGGGTCCATGACTAGGGCTCTGGAAGGAATGCTGGCGCATGGCTCTTGGCCAAGAATTGCCATGGCAATGACTGGGCTAAGTAAGTTGATAGGGGAGACAATGAAGGGGGAATAATTCCCGTGAAGCTGCAAATTAAAGGTTCAAGGTGCTGTAGTTCAATAGAGGTCAGTTCTGACTGAGCTGACAGCCCAAAAAAGCCAAGGGAAACTGACAAGTAAAAAAAAAAAAAAAAAAGATTTAAAAAGCAGTATAATCAAAAGAGAGACATGGTTATTGACTATGCAATGAATATCCATAGAAATTAGAACATTTAATTATTGATATGTGACAAAACAAATTAACATATATGGATTTTAAAATTTATGGGAAGGCATTTTTCTACATTGAATTATCTCTGCCTTTTTTTCCATTCAATTTTAGTTTTTATATGGATTTGATTTTTCATTCAGGATAGCTAATTTTCACTTCAGAAGCAAACCAATGTATTTTCAGCTGTCAAGCATCAAAAATTTGGAACAAACTACCACTAACCCTGCACCTGGAGCCATACTACCTTAAGTTCAGAAAAAAAAGCTAAGGTGTGGCTTTTCAACCAGGCCTTCCTCTAAGATCCACATCTTCCACCCAACTTCCTGAACCTTCTATGAAGGACTATGTTACACACAATTGGGTCTTGAGACTATTCACAAATGGGATTTCCTATACTGGATCCCAATGTGTCATTAATTGCAAATTCTGATTTGGCTGTAAGCCGTTCTATTGGCTCTGTTCATTTAAATGTACTGTAATTCGCCTTGAGACCAACTTTGGGAAAAGGCAGAATATCAAATGTTTACAAATAAATAAATAATAAATAACCTTAAGATGGCAACAATATATGGATAAAAACAAGTTTAAATGACTTCAAATTTGTGCAGCCACCATGTTATAAGCAAAGAAATATTCTGATTTCCCTGCAAAGGCATCTAAAAATCCTAATCCATAACCATAATTAACAGTGCTAGTTTATTTAAGAGTATTGCAAAATATTTAGTCCCTCAGTGCATAAATTAACCCATTAAGTAAAATCTTCCCAGTCAACATCTCTACAGTTGTTGGTGCCCTTAAAAAGTGCTAGTGACTTTCCAAGTGAAAGCAATACAAGTCTCTAAACAGGACCATTCCATAGCAGCCAAAAAAAGTTTAAACTAAAGAAAATTAAACTAAGATTTTTTTTTTTCACTGAGGTGCTTTGGGCCCTAAGCCATGAAAAATATTTTTGTGAATGTTTTATTTAAATAAAACTTTGCAGACTGGGAGAGATAAATGGTCTTTATCTGCTTACCATGTCACTATATTTAGAAAATAGGGAAACACAAAACTCTAATAAAGGACTGTGCAATGTAATTGGAATGTGGTTCTGGGAGCCCCAAATCTAAGAAGTGAAAATTCCACTTTAACAGTTAATTTTCAAGAACTGCTCATCTTTATAAACAGATTTGTCTGACCAGCTCATAAAGTATCCTCTTTTTCAACTGGATGTATGTAGTTCAATGTCAGCTTCTGCTTCAATTTATGCAATCTTTGGAGTGTGAGAAATTTACTCTAATTTACATGATCACCTATGGGAAATTGCACGCAAAATACTAGAGCTGACTTACTTGGAGCTCCACCTTTTTATTTTTTTCAAGAAAATGAGCCAGGGGTCCATACATTTTAAACAATTAAAGTTTGTGGATGTGAACAAAATGCAAAACTGTCTCATCAGGGCAAAGAACTATAGTTGTCAAGTGCACCTCTTTGTGAACGTTGATTCCTGTTGTTTCTTCCTGATCAAAAAACCTAACACGTCAGAATACCTAAGGGAATATTTATAGCCCTGTTGTGGTATATATTTATAAATAAAGTTCTAATTATAATTGGCCAAACATTTGGATTTTCAGGGGTCTGTGATGTCCAAATGATTTTTATTGAATAAATAGCTCTCAACTGACACCAGCATAATATTTATACTGATCATGCAGTTAAAATCATCTCCTCTGCAAAAAGACTGGATAGGGTGGAAATGATGACAAAGGTGGGAAACCGAAAAAGAACTGAACAAGCCATAGCTTCCAAGAGAAGAGAGAGAGAGAGTGTATGTGTGAATTCCAGAACGCCAACAGAGCTCCGAACAGGAGGAGAGTCAGTGAGCGAGAGTGCGAGGGACACCTGATATATCTCACACACTGACAGAGTCTGCAGTGCACTGTACGAGATCCCTGCCGATCCCGTTCAAACCTGTCCCATACCATAGTCAAGACGAGGGGGGGGAAGCACTTCAAACAGGGAATCAACACAATGGACAAAGGTAAAAAGTATTAAACAAACAAACAAAATTAAAAAAAAAAAAAAAGCAAACTACATTAAACAAAAAACAAGCTAATCAAACGCATCCCTAGCGCGGGGACACGAAAAGAAAAGGATACGCTCCAGGTAAAAACTTTCAGCATCAGCAGCCATGGCTCTTCGGAGTTGTGGGATACCCAGATCTCGCCGTTGCTAAAGAGACCTCCTTTCCCTGCGCCTCTCCAGCAAATCGCGCGAGAGCTGGGCGCGGCAGAGCGTCTGCAGTCCCCATGGCAACCGCTGCCAGCCTGAGGCGTGCAGTGTTGCCAACCTCGCTTGTTTCCCGTGAGATTGGGATTTTAGTCTTCGCGGGGGGGGGGGGGTTCGATTCGCGGGTTGTTTTTAATTGGGCTGTTTTACCTGCCAGTCGCGTTTTTTTGGGCTTGTTGGGCGGGGACTTGTGTTGAATGAGTATGTTGGGAGGGGGGAATGAGAGTGTGGGGCCAGAGATGTGCTCGGAGGGTGTAGCGAGGGGGAATCAGTGTGTGGGGGGCCAGGGATGTGCTTAGAGGAGGTGGGAAGGGGGGAATCGGTGTGTGGGGGGGGGGGGGCAGGGATGTGCTTACAGGGGGTGGGGAGAGGGGAATCAGTGTATGGGGGGGGGCAGAGATGTGCTCTGAGGGGGTGGGGAGGGGGGAATCAGTGTGTGGGGACCAGGGATGTGCTCGGAGGGGGAGGGGAGCTGGGAATCAGTGTGTGGGGGTCAGGGATGTGCTCTGAGGGGGTTGGGAGGAGGGGGTGTTTATTTAATTTTTTCTACATCACTTTTAATTTCATCTAATTATTTTTTTCATTTCTTCTCCCTGCAGCAGATCACCTTTGTAAGAAAGCCTGTCCATACCTACTGTTTCCGTCACTGGCTGCTACGCTACTAAATGGATTTGATCTACTATAGCTAAAGTAAGGAAATAAAAGATACTACTAAGCGTGGGAAGAGGAATGTGAACTAAAAGCATGGATTCAGTCTGTTGTCAGCAACGAGAGTAAGGCTATGAGCAAATTTTGTAAGTGTGACATTCATGCACATCATGCAGACCTTCTGCAACATGCAAAAAGTTAAGCTCCTTTGTCATCTATGTGACTCACAGACATTGGTGTTTCAATTTCACACATTTTGGGCTTTTTTTGGGCATGTCTTTTTGGAAAAAAGGTGCTTTTTCTTTCATGAAAACCTGGCAACCCTGGGCTTGGAGGTCGTTTGTAGCAGTTGTCCATAAGCCACGGTGCTTCTAGGACTGCCCTAGACAGGCAACTGAAGTAGAATCACAGGATTTACTTGAGATGTAACACTAATTCAATATCTGCATTCAAAAGCAGGTGTTTTCAATGGCTTTGAGGTCGATTTGAAATAATGTTGGTTACTGGTAGCTCTGAATTACACGTAATAATTTATTGTCTGGAAAAATCATTCGGGGAGTGGGGATTTCTTTCTTTACCCCCTGTATGATTTTCAGAACATCCCTAGCTGACGAGCCATATTTATTGACAGTCTGACTGATTTTTACCGACACATCTTTAACACAGCATAAAAAGAATACGGAGGCAGGAAACAAATCTGTGAGGGTTGTATGCTACTAAGGGAGAATAGAGTTCATTTTATACCCATGACAGTTTTAGGAAGAAACTGCCAGCCAAAGTCACCAGCAAGAGCAAAAGGAAGTTTTTTCCTTTCTGCCAATTAGGAGGTAATTTTCCAAAGGATTTATGCCTATTTACATTCATAAAGTGTATTAACATAGGGAAGCAAGACTTGCAGCTCTCTATCGGTCTCCCCACCCCATTGTACAAGAATCACAGTACACTTATATGGCTTTAAAACAAGGCCGCAGTTTATTACATAACATAACCCGAGCCCTCAAACTTATTATACAAACAATGCAAAGAACCCCCGCCCCCTTTCCTCCTCCTCCTCCTTGATCCTCTTCGCTTACCATCGCGTGCCAGTGGTAAGACTAAGCCGTCACTCCCATCTCACCTACCCCACTGCAGCCCCAGCGAGGGTAAACTTGCGGCCTGAGCATCGCCCCCCCCCCCCCCTTGCTCATAGGCCATCCCATGTAGCAGCCCCAAACTACATGAAATCCCCCCCCCCCCCCTCCTCCAATGTCCTTTACAAACCAATACAAACACTTATCACTTAGGGCTCGGGATTCCGCCACTGTGGCCCCAAACCTCTCACACATTGTTGCTCTAAAACCCTCCTGCAAAGCATTGTTAAATAAATCAATGCCTATACCAGAACAGTGGACTCCAATGGAATGGAAGAAACCTCCCACGAACAATCATGGTGCACCCAAAAAAAAAAATCCTTGTCTCTGTAGCCATGCACCAATCTGTCGGTTCAATTTTATAACCCCCCGTTTCCACCAATTCGGTATGATGTTGGATCCTAATTATGATGTCCGACCAACCCACCTTAGGATTGGGCATTGCATTCATAATGCACGCCAAATCTGTTCGCATTTGCGCCACCAATTCTCTACCAGAAAATTCCCCGATATCATTCCCACCTAAATGTATAATGAGCATCCGTGGCATTCCCCGACTCCTAACAAGCCTTTGCAGGAAAGGTATTAACTCCCCCCAAGTCATGCCCCTTTTGCCTAACCATCGGATTTTCCATTTCGTGCTATCCAAGGTCAGATTCGCTCCATATGGACGTTTTACCTCCCGGTGCTGAGCCCATTTCACGAAGGAATGGCCCACGACCCAAGCACATTCCTGCTCACAAGACACTCCCTTTGAGTCTGCAAAAGAAAAAACAGCCGTTAGTCTCCGGTCTTCCCCCCCCCCCCCCCCCTTCAAATCCCCTTTCTATACGTGTTTTGCCAAAAGCCCTTGACTGACATGCACCTTGGAGCGTGCAACTAATTCGCTCACTCGCATTGTTCCGAAAAACGGCACGAGCAAATGCTGCCCGGAAGAGAAGTACCTCGTAACATGACAAACAAACTTTTTCCACGTGTCCCGCTATCAACAACAATTCAGCATACCTAATTGGTCGTCTAACTTCCACTTGGCCGGAGCTATGGATTGTTGAATCAATCTCCACATTTCCGACAACCCAGCTGCCACAGATACTCCAGGAATGGCTCTCCGGTCGAACTCACTTGTGGTGCCAACGCCCAAAAGACATCCCACTTGAAACGAGAAAGAGAGCATCTGCAATCCCATTCCGAGTACCTGGGGATATGCCTAGCCGTGATAGTCACATTCCATTGCAAACACAAGAGTACCAACTCCCACAACAGCCTAAACACTTGTAAACATCAAGCAGCCAGCAGGTTAATTACCTGCACCACCTCTACATTGTCATACCACAAAACAACTCTTTTATTCCTGAGTCTATGTCCCCTAATAACAAGTGCAACCACTACGGGAAACCGCACTAAAAAGGTGATGTTTTCTTGTAAGACCCTCCTTTTCCCCAGCCTCCGACCATCACTCCACCCACCAATCACCTTGAAAGTATACACCAAAGCCAAACGTCCCCACTGTGTCCGAATACAGCTCCAACTCCCCATTTGATTCTTCCCCTTCCTGCACGGAACAAACCCCTTTAAAGGACTCTAATAAGCCCTCCCAGACACCCAATTCTTCCTTCACCCTCGGCTTCACCCTAATAAAATGAAGTCCTGCCTGCCCACTGATAGTTGTCGCAGACCGCCTGCGTATAAACACCCTGCCCTGGGATCACCCAGCACGCAAAAGTAAGCAAAACAATCAAGGACTACATCTGTTTTAAAGTTATCTTAGTTGCCTTTCGCACTAATTTCAGCAATCCCTTCAACTTGACAACTTTGTCCGAAGGTACACACGACAACGTTCCTACTGGATCCAACTCAATACCCAGGAAAATAATCTTAATAGATGGCCCTACCGTTTTGTCCTTGTTATGGTTAAGTGTGTTTTGGTGGATCCTTGGGTGCTGTGGGAGATGACCACGCCCACGGGAAGGAGCCCTGTGCGGAGCCACAGCACTGGGCTAGACTCGTAATTACAAAACACAGTTAGTTCTTTATTAAACAGCTTGAAGAAAGCCACCAGAGGTGGCAGTAGTGAGGCAGTCTGGTAGTTGCAGTCTCAGGGACCTCGGTAGAGAGAGCCCTTCTCTCCTTGATGATGAAAGGAGGTTCTGCAGCAGGTTTCCCAGCTAGGAGATACTGTGGATGAGATAGACTGAGAGTTAGAGTACTCATTAGGTGTTTGCTGTTGGTATGCAATCCCACCAGGTATGTTGAAGAAGGTACAGGCACCGAGGCAGGGCGAGCAGGCCCTCGAGGAGCGAGTACCTGTTCCCTGTAAGGCACCTGAAATAAAGCAGAGGGCCCCCAAGGAGCGGGTACCCAGGTTAGCCGAAGGGCAGAGAGAGAGCTTCCAGCAGCAGCACAGAAGCGGCAGAGTAGCATAGACAAGAACGAATTTGAGTCCTTGCTAACTCACAGGTCGATACTGTAACGTGCGGTTGAAGATTTCCCGTCTGTAACGTGCTGGGAGCGCACAATTCGGACGCGTAAGGCGATCCAGCGATACAGTCTCCAGTTTCACGCGTCCTTAGCGCTTCTTAAAACAGACGCATAACCCTTTCCGCACGCAGCATGTATATGATATGTAAATGAACGAATTAGCTGTATAATGAAGGAATTAGCTATTCCCCTCCGATACTGTGACGCGCGCTCAGATTATCTCCTTTGTAACCCGCTATTTTGCCGCGTCCTTAACCTGTTAGTTTACCGCCTACCCTCTACTTGGTGTTAGTGTGGTGTTAGAAAATTAAAACGGGAATAAAGTGTAAAAAATGGGGGCGATTTCGGCGCTCAAGGCCCCGTCCGGTCTCCGGTGCAGCCCCAGTCCTGTCCCCTCCTCCCGAAGCAAAAAAAAAACAAAAAAAAAACCGAAAAAGTAGCAAGGCTCGGGCCTGCTACGATAGTCCCTTCTCCCTTCTCCTCTCTTCCCGATTTCGGCGCTCAAGGCGGCCGGGTGGGCATGCATTCATCCAGGCAGAGGGAGCCGGCGGCGAAAGCAGCCTCCGGCTCCCTCTGCCTGGATGAATGCACGGCCACCGCCGGCAGTGAATGAATGCCCGTGCGATTTCGGCGCTCATGCCTTGAGCGCCGAAATCGCACGGGCATTGTTTCTGTTTATCCCAGTCTAATCGGTTGCCCATTCAGGAGCCAAAGTTATTTTCATTATGACTAGGGTTCAGTGGTCTTTTTCTGATTTAAAAAAAAAAAAAAAAGGCTGGAGATCAACTTATTTGTTAGAAAGAGGTTTTCCTATAAAGGAATTTGATGCATGAATGAATGCCTGTGCGATTTCGGCGCTCAAGGCATGAGCGCCAAAATCGCACGGGCATTCATTCACTGCCGGTGGGGGCCGTGCATTCATCCAGGCAGAGGGAGCCGGAGGCCGCTTTCGCCACCGGCTCCCTCTGCCTGGATGAATGCACGGCCTCCGCCGGCAGTGAATGAATGCCTGTGCGATTTCGGCGCTCAAGGCGTGACGTCACGTCATGTGACTGCCTTGAACGCCGAAATCGCACGGGCATTCATTCACTGCCGGCGGGGGCCGTGCATTCATCCAGGCAGAGGGAGCCGGAGGCCGCTTTCGCGCCGGCTCCCTCTGCCTGGATGAATGCACGGCCGCCTTGAGCGCCGAAATCGGGAGGAGAGAAGGGAGAAGGGACTATCGTAGCAGGCCCGAGTCTTGCTACTTTTTCGGTTGGTTTTTTTTTTGCCTCGGTAGGAGGAGACAGACTGGAGTTGCACCGGAGACCGGACGGGGCCAGGGCAGGTGAGCGGGGGCTGGGGGAAAGTTTGCTGAGCATCGGGGAACATAACTGTCCACTTCCTGGTACCTGTCATTTCAAATGTCATTTGAAATGACAGATAAGAGCGCGGCCGTGAAGCGTTAGGCCTGCGAACCCAGGATACTGTATAGGCGCTCTATACAGTAAAATGGGTTGCGTGGGCCTAACGCTTGCCTAAGGCTTCGCAGCCGCGGCATGCATTTGCATGCAATTAGAAGAGAGTATCGAGCGCTAGGTGAAGAGAACTGTGCGTGCGGGGAACGAGGGTGCGCCTGGCAATGCCACACTCTTTCTACCGCGGCCTTAGAGTATCAACCTGATAAATAGCTAGCAAACTAGTGAAGGTAATATACCTGGATGGCGTGACATCAGCATGAGGGAACGCCCTCGAGGTTTGCGCCAAGGGTGGTATAAAGACATGGGTTGCACGCGCGTGCACCCTAGTAGATACCTGGGAGGAGCAAAGGCGGGAGGCTGCACCATAGCCATTCCGGGGACGCCAGAGAGGTCGGCTTGTAGACGCATTGGTAGCCATCTTTCCTAGGTATGCGGGAGGAGCCGTGAATAAGGTGAGGCAAACGGAGTGAAGCCGTCTAGCACCGACGGACGCAACAGTCCTGCGCCTTAGGGACCCCTAAACAACGAGTTATTGCCCAAAAAACCAGATAACTGATCCCGCCATAAGCTAGACTAACTAGTTCCCACAAACCAGAAATCATCCAAGTAATGCAAATATCGTTACAACCTGTATACCTCGTAGTAGCCCGCTGTATGAAAGTGCTGAAAACTTCCCAAAGCACATGAAATCGCATGACCTATGGACAAGCAACTATCAACATAGTAACCTTCTTCAAATACAAAATCTAATAGAGTAACAAACGAAAATGTGGATTCTATATCAGCCTTGCTAGCCAAGCCCCTTTTCCAACACATCTCACTAAATCAACCGCCGCATTGAAGGAAGCATACCGTACTGTCCACGCTTTCCTAGGAATGAAATCCTTTACTGACGATCCCGCTGTATACGATAGGTTCAAGATCAATCCGAACTTCCCCAGAGCCTTCTTTGGAGACAAAGGCATGCTTTCAGATGGCAGCTCGCGAATGGCCCAACCACCCTACCCAACTGAATCTCGGATCTCGACTTATCCCGTGCCACATCCGCCATTTTATAAGCCGACCTAGCATTGCATGCTCGCCCTCCCAAACCTGGACCTTCATGAGGGATACAAAAACCTAAACTAAAACCATCACTCAAAAAACCTGCTGCTTCAACATCCGGATAAAACCATAACCAACTTTGTGGCGCAGAAAGAACAACCGGTGAATCCGCCTTGTGCTGCAAAACCTCAAGATTTTCCGCCCTTAGGATTGGCGTCCCCGTGCCCTTGAGGACACGTAGTGGCTGGGTGTGCCCCTCCACATCCAATGCACACATGTCGAAATTTGCACTCTGGGAAGAAACAGGTAAGTTGATTGTATCGCCAGCAGACATCTAACCCGCTGAGCACAACTTGTTCTCCCCTTCCGACTTCCTAACACTCCCTTGCCCTCGAAAGGAACCACCTGTGCCGCTACCCCCAGCAATCCCCACCAGATTACCATTCCCACTCCCCCTGCCCCTGAGCTTTTAGGTTTATTGTCACCTTTGGTGGTCATCTGAGTTAACCACAGGTGTATGTCTTGAGTTCCCTACGACATGAATCGATTACCATCCATCTTATCACGAACTTTCTCATTGTAGTTGAGTCAGGCCCAACCTTCATAATCCTTGAATGCTCCCCTTATACTGTCCGCGTAAGACAGCAATGCACCATACTGAGTCGGGTCGAAATGCCCTACTACGCTGGCCAATCTCAGGAAACCCCACACCCAAGTCACAACATTTTTTTTTTGGCTCCCCTTGGCCCTGTTCTCACTTCTTTTCCCTTTTTTTACTTTTCTTCTTATCCTTCCTACCCCCTCTTCGCCCCTCCAATAACCAGACGTTTAGGCACCTCCTCCCACAACTCAGTTAATGATGCCAAAGCCGGATGTCCCCTATCATGCCTAGGGCCTTCCTCTAATACCACCCGCCTGATTGCTCCTGACCCCCTAGACTGGAGGAAGAGGAAGATGAACTAGAAGAAGAACTGAATCTAGCCCTCCTTTTCCGCCACCCCGACGCATGCGATCTGTGTTCAGATTCACCTCCTTTCTTACCTGCCCTCAAAGTCACTGCGCTGCTTTCCTGCGTCTCCTCCAGATGCATCTTGACTTCTTAATGGGAACGTGCCCCTCCTGTCCTTGCAGGAACTCTTTATCCCTCCATGCCTCCTGCCTAGGAGTTCCTGGAAACGCCACGTCTACTGCATCTGAAATAGAAGATGCCCCTACTCCCGCACCCCCCCCCCCCCCTAAACTCCTGTCCTGCAACCATACTCACTTTTCTCAAACCTGCTGGATGCTGAAACAGCAGCCTGAGCCCTGCTCCCGCCCATCTGTCCCTGGACCCATGTTGCACTGATCTCGGGGGAAATATTCTGGCCCCTGCCACCCCTGTCACCAGTCGGGTACTCTCATACTGCTCTAGGATATCCGCTATAAGCTCCGCCTGGGAAAATCCACTCAGTCCCTCTGTCCCATAATTTGGCAGTTCCCTGGCATACCCTGCCCTGCTAGCTCTGCCCCTTCTTCCCACCCTAGCCTTCACTGCAAGCACCTCTGTGGCCCGCCTTCTAAGTGGACGCTTACCCCTCCCTCGTGCACCGCTCTCCCTCCCTTGCGATAAACCTGTTGTTATGGGGGAGGGTGGCTGCACGCTCCTTAGGAAACCTGAGCTGCTGCAGTAATCCGTGCACCTCCCTCCTCCTTCTCAAGGAACCTTGCCTTTTTCACCACTACTGGGCTGAAAAATTGCCTGCCCCTCACTGAATCCTTCTCACTATGGGCGTAAGCCAGCCATGCCTGTGCTAAACAGCTCAAAGGAAAACGGGCGGTGCAAAAACTGCGGGGGGTCGCGCAAAATATGGGCCGGAATCAGCGCGGGATAGCCCGAGAAAATCAAAACTCAGCCACCAAGCTTATGATAAATTTCATCGCATAGCAAAGGTAAGCCTCGCATGCCGGGGGGGTGAAGGAATGGGTGGGCAAAGCAAAGGCCGGCTTGGGGCAGGCACAGGGCCGCTCTCACCGGAATCAGACGCCCCCCTCAGGCGAGACCACCGCATGAGCAGAGAGGTGACAGCAACAAGTCTGAATTGCTGCCTTGTCATTAGTTACCTCAGAAACAGTAGCAATTGCGTGGGTTTTATTTGCTTGCCTCAGTCAGCAGGAAGCAGCAAGGCAAAAGGCAGCAGCTTGTTTTGCTTCGCAGCTTGTGCTGATCCAGGGAGTTTTTTGCTAGTGATTTTAGTGCTTAGGTTTTGTTTTAGTGGCAGCATGAAGCACGGCCGCTAATGCGGAGCCACTTCCCTACCTGCTGCCGTGGTCGGCAGACCTCCGACGGCTTCCAGTCAGGTGCAGCCCAGCTGGGCTCCCACCCCCTCGAGCAGACCATCCCTGGTAGGTACTGGCGGCATGGCGACCCTGCTGCCGTCGGCCCTCCCCTCGGTTTTGTCCCCAGTATCCCCCCCCTTGAAGGCTGCCTGGAACTGACCACTGCCTGCCTGACCATTCTCTTCGTCCACTGCCTGGAACTGACCACTGCCTGCCTAACCACTCTCTTCGTCTGCTGCCTGGAACTGACCCTCGCTTGCCTTGACTATGGTTGGACTGACTGTTATTGGCGAAGCTCCAGATAGCCTATGTCTCCTCGTGTGCTCTGCCTCCTGTTGGCAGGTGTTCTCTGGGTCCGACAAAAGGGCCGTACCAATCCTGCACCAGGCCAAAGGTCCACCTCCAGCGCAACAGGTTGCCAAGGCCATGAACTCGGCAGAGTCGCCTGCCTTGCAGGCCATCCCTGGTCTGGTCTTTCGTGTCTGAGAGCAACAACGAATCATGGAAGCGTTGGCTTCCTCCATGGAAAAGATGCATGCTCAATTTGAGGAATCTGCAATTTCCAACCCAGAGGCTCTTGCTTATAGCTTGCCCTCACGGGCACCGCTGGCCCTCCCAGCTCCACCCCATTTCAATGGGAACCCTCGCCTCTGTCGAGGCTTCATAAATCAATGTTATATGCAGTTCTCATTGCAACCCTCGCTTTTTCTCGATGAGGCAACAAAAATTACATTCATCCTCTCGTGTTTTGAGGGGAAAGCCCTGGCATGGGCTTCCCCACTCTGGAAGTGTTCTGACGCATCCTTCGCCAGCTCCCTCAGTTCATCTCCGTCTTCCGACACACCTTTGAGAACTCAGGTTTGCACTTGCTCGCTGAATATACAGTGGAGTTTAGAACTCTAGCCAACTGAGTTTGGTTGGCAAGAAGACTGCCTGCGAGCACTCTACCTCGAGGGACTGTCTCCTGCCCTTAAGGATGCCCTTAAGGATGAACTAGCCACCCGTGAGATCCTCATATCTCTGGAAGACCTGATCTCCCTTGTTGGTAGAATTGACTACCGCCTTCGACAACGGCATCAGGAGATAAGAGTCCTTCGACCTCCTGCCCAACGATCACCCCGTTCGGCAAGTACCTGGTTGAAGGCCTTACCAGCGGCCCCTCAACCTCCTGAGGAGCCTATGCAGATCAACCACGACCGCCAGACTCCAGAGGAACGTCTCAGATGCAGAAAATCTGGTCTCTGCTTATATTGCAGTGGTTCCGGACACCTTCTCCAGACTTGCCCTGTGTGTCCGGGAAACTCCAAAGCCTGAGCCCAGCAGGGGTCCCGAGCTTGGGCGCTACCGTTTCTGGCCCTCAACTGTTGCTGCCTATCTCTCTCCTTAGGGAGTCATGTTCATTCGCCACCACTGCTCTCGTGGACACTGGGGCAAGTGGAAATTTCATTATGGAAGAGATCGTCAAGCTCCTTCAGATACCAGTCCAACCACTGGAGGTACCCCTACGTATCGCCTCAATTCAAGGAGAACATTTCCCTGATTGTATAACTCACTGTACCATGGCCATTCGCCTCATGGTTGGGAACCCTCCATGATCAGGAGATCTCCCTCCTGATCTTGAAATGATCAACACACCCCCTAGTCCTTGGACTTCCTTGGCTCCAGTTACATGCACGCCACTTCAACTGGCAATCCCTGCAACTCACCCAGTGGGGTCCTCGATGTCAAATCCATTGTTTATGGCAAGTGTCTCCATCTGTGATAGTTCTAAGCTCTACAACCCTTCCTGGATTACCTGTTCCATATTCGGAATTCAAAGACGTATTCTCCAAACAAAACGTCGATATCCTGCCTCCACTTTGGAAGTTTAACTGCCCCATAGAACTTCTACCTGGAACCATGCCTCCCAAGGGCAGAACCTATCCTCTTTCACTCCCGGAAACCCAAGCGATGTCAACATACATCAAGGAAATTTTCGCCAAAGGTTTCATAAGACCCTCTGCTTCCCCGGCAGGTGCCGAGTTCTTATTTGTAAAGAAGAAGGATGACAGTCTAAGACCATGCATAGACTACAGAGGTTTGAACGCAGTAACCCGAAAGGACCAGAACCCACTGCCACTTATCAGTGAACTGTTCGACCACCTACAGGGCACACAAATCTTTACTAAACTAGATCTACGGGGGGCATATAACCTAGTACGGATTCAACCGGAAGACATCTTGAAAACCGCCTTCAACACAACAGACGGCCACTATGAGTATGTAGTAATGCCCTTCGGGCTTTGCAGTGCCCCTGCAGTCTTCCAGCGGCTAATGAACGAGAATTTTCGGGAGCTTTTGTATTCATTCATCATAGTGTATCTGGATGATATATTAATCTTCTCCAAAGACCTGAAGTCTCATTGTTCCCACGTTTAGACAGACCTCCAATGCCTCAGAAACCATCATCTCTATGCTAAATTGGAGAAGTGTATTTTTGAGCAACCCAGTCTCCCATTCCCAGGCTACATCATCTCCAGCCGTGGGTTCACCCTGGACCCCAACAAACTCCAGGGTATTCGAGATGGCCTCAACCAGTGGGCCTCCAAGCCCTACAAAGATTCCTTGGATTCACAAATTACTATCGAAACTTCATTGCCAATTATTCCACGCTGGCTGCTCCACTCACTGCTATGACGAGGAAGGGATGTGACCTTCGAGTGTGGAGCCCCAAGGCCCAATCAGCCTTCTACACCTTGAAAGAGGCCTTCTATACCGGCCCGTGTCTACATCACCTGGATCCTAACCGCCCCTTCAGAGTCGAAGTTGACGCATCCGCCATTGGAGCAGGAGCAGTCTTGAGACAATACTCCACCAAGGGAACCCTAGTTCCATGTTCCATTTATTCACATAAATTCTCCTCCACAGAAGAAAATTATACCATAGGGGACCTTGAACTCCTAGCAGTGAAACTTGCCCTCCAGGAATGGTGCCCCTGGCTTGAAGGGGCGCAACACAAATTCACAATATTTACCGACCATAAAAATCTGGATCACCTGAAGGAGGCCCAGTTACTTAACCCAAGACATGCCCGCTGGGCCCTGTTCTTTGAGCGCTTCAACTTCGAGCTCCGTTATTGCCCAGCGGCGAAATATCTCAATGCAGATGCGCTCTTTTGCTCTGTCGAGCCAGAAGACACACCCAGGACTCCAAGGCACATCGTTGATCCAGCTTGCATATCTATTGCAGTCACCATCACGGTACCAGCTGGGAAGACGGTGGTCCCCCACTGTCTTCGTGAATGCATGTTCCGTTGGGCTCACGACTCCAAGCTGGCCGGTCACTCCGGCCAAGCCCAGACTCTCGAGATGCTCCGAAGGCACTATTGGTGGCCTGGTTTGACAAAGGACTCCCATGAATACATGGACTCCTGTCCGGTTGCGCACAGCAAAACCCCCCAACTGGCTGCCCATGGGGGCTTCTTCAACCACTTCCGGCGCCCACCGAGCCCTGGTCAAGCCTTTCCACAGATTTCATCGTGGATCTGTCTCCTTCAAAAGGAAATACTGTAATCTGGGTCATCATTGACCGCTTCTCAAAAATGGCCCACTTTGTCCCCTTACCTGGACTTCCATCGGCTCCAGAGCTAGCTCGACTCTTCTTAACCTACGTATTTCGTTTACATGGACTACCACAAGAAATCGTATCCGATCGTGGCCCTCAATTTGCCGCTAAATATAGGAGGTCCCTCTATAAAAAAGTTCAATATTACGTTAAATTTAACATCAGCCGCAAGCAAATGGCCAGGCCGAGAGAACTAATCACTCTTTGAAAATCTTCCTGCGATCATATGTCAACGACCAGCAAGATAACTGGGCTGACCTCCTGTCATGGGCAGAACTGTCCCATAACACCCATATCGCCTCTGCCACAGACGTTTCACCCTTTGCTATAGTCTTTGGCCATCAACCGCACCTACCCCTGCCGGTTCCACTCAGTGTACCCTCACGTGCAGCCCAATCTACAGCACAAACAATACGCTGGCTCTGGAACCAAGTGAGAGAGCAACTCGGCCAAGCAGCTGACCAGGCCAAACGCTTCACAGACACCCATCGTCAGACCATACCTCTGTTCCTGCCTGGACAGAAAGTCTGGCTTAGTACTAAGCACATCCAGCTACAATTGCCTTCCCAACAGCTAGCTCCCAAATTTATTGGTCCATTTCCCGTCCTTCGACGCATAGGAGCAGTCACCTACCAATTAAAACTTCCAGCATCCATGGGAATTCACAACACTTTCCACATGACGCTACTCAAACCATTGGTCCTATCTTGGCCTTCCCGAAGGCATCCTCCACCTAGGCAACATTCAGTAGAACCTGAGAACACCTTACAAGTCAAAGAAGTCCTGGACATTCGATGCCATTGAGGCCACTTGGAGTAGCTTCTGTCGTGGGAGGGCTTCGGCCCAAAAGAGAACTCTTGGAAGCCCTCTCACCACATTCTTGACAAAAATCTGCTCATGGACTTCCACCGAGATCACCCAGAAAAACCCAGACCGGTAAGGGGAAGGCCTGGAAGGGGGGGTACTGTTGGGCATCCTGGCCGCGTGGGTGCCGCAACCGGGCCTGCTCACCTCGCACTGCCCTCAACTAGCTCCGGTCTCGCCACTGCTGCCAGCTCCCGCCATTGCCGTTGCTCACCACGGCCCTCTCTGGCTTCCTCCATGCCGCAGGCCTCGCAGCGGAGCTCCCGTTGGCGCTCCACGTCTTCGGCTGCCTCGGCCCTGCCCCTAGGCGCACACGCAGCCAATGTCCTCATATTTAAAGGGCCAAGAGTGGGAAAACCGATGTGGGCGCAGATTGATGACATCACTTGAAAGCCCTAAATATAGTAAGGCCCTGTCCCCAGGACCTCGCCTTGGCAATCGGGTCGACACCATGGTGTAGTAGTTTGCCGAATCTTGTGTTCCAGTGTCTCCTTGTTCCTGACTCTCCATGTGTTCCTGTATCCTTACTCAGGTAGAACCTTTTCAGAGTGATCTCTGGTACTGACCTCTGCCTGCCTGACCATTCTCTTCGTCTGCTGCCTGGAACTGACCCTCGCTTGCCTTGACTACGCTCGGACTGACCTTGGTATTGACCCCTGCTTTGGCTGACCACTTCGGGACTGATACTCTGGCTCTGACCCTTGCGCTTCACTCAGACACTTTCTTCTGGACTACTGTGACTACCAGACCAACCTGATTGGAATCTACCCGCAGCCTTCACCTGACTAGACCCGCAGGCGCTGCCTGCCTCGCCCAGAGAACCTCCCTGAATTGTTACCTCCCTGAGGTCTCTGGAGCTTCCAGTTCGGGTCTGGTCCATCCTCTCTGCATCAGCCACATACCCTTGCTCATGGTGGGCACACCCCTCCGCTACCTCTCCGGGAGACCATCTGAAGCCCACCTAAGTCCAAGCCGCCCGGCTACCCAAGGGCTCAACCTGCGAAAACCCCAGACTGTTATTGGCGAAGCTCCAGCTAGCCTCTGTCTCCTCGTGTGCTCCGCCTCCTGGTGGCAGGTGCTCTCTGGGTCCAACCAGAGGGCCGTACCAATCCTGCACCAGGCCAAGGTTCCACCTCCAGTGCAACACCATCATCCATATCAAGTAGTCCTTCCCCTCTCAGGGTAGGATATCCCCATTGCAATTCCACTGGGAAAAGGTGGAAAAATCCCATAAATCCAAAACTAGCCTCTAGAAGTGAAGGCCTCTCCATCTTCTCCTTCTGGAAATGTACAAAAATATCTGATCTCTTAATTTTCTATAGGATCTGGTTCTAGTCTAACTCTGAAAAAAAGTATAAAAATCCACACAGCTCAAAAAATCCTCTCTCTAGGTCAACACCACTTTAAGTCAGAGAAAACCTCTCTCCTCCTGTTCAGTCCACCTGGGGATGGCAAAAGACTCAAATCACATGCTAGAGGAAAATGTTATCGTCCCCTTAAGCCTTCCCACTAAAAGGTAAGGATAAATGCTTGGGATAATCCCCAAAATGTGCCCAGCCCATACTATGCTAGAAAAAATAGAGCACTAGTTTAGTGATAGGCAAAGCTGGGTCACACTTGCACTATCCCACAGACCTTATGCTAACTTTCATTAGTAATTCTGCTAGCAGTGAGGGGAAGGAGAGGATTAGTGTCCATGGGCCACTGGAGATTTCCATTGCTCCTTTCTCCTCACCCACAACTGAACCTGCCCAAGAAAAAAATATTGCCCTTCTCATCAGTCTGCCCTCTCTTCCCACCGGTTGTCATCCACCTTTGGCCCAGGACCAAAAGAAAATGTTGCTGCTGACCCTAACAAGGGGATGTGTGGAGGAGAGGCTATTTGAAGGGAGGAATGAAAGGCAGAAGGTATTTGAGGGTTGGATAAGGTGGGGAGGGAGAAAGAGGAAGGAATGACAGGTCATCTGGGGGATGTAAGAGGAGGGGGGTGGTGAGAGGGGATCAGCTGGGGGGGATGTGAGAGAAGTGTTGGAGACATAAGAAAGGAGTGTTGCTAGGTCAGAAAGGGGCTGGGATGAGAGGGATGGGATAACAGAGGATCAGCTGAGACAGGTGAAAAGGGCTGGAGGGGACGAGAGAGGGAGGATGGGCTGAAGAGATAAGTGAGAGGTATGGAAACTGAGAGAGAGAGTATGCTGGAGGGGAGGAGATTAAGAGAGGAGGTGCTCTGGAAGGGGTGGAAGTTTAGAGGGAATTGGCAGGAGTATGGGAACGGTGAAGAGTAATTGTTGGAGGGAGCCCACACCCCTGCTAATTTATTTTGGTCCTCTCGGGTCATGTGAATTTTCAAGTGCTAGAATGGGAGTCATACTGGCTAAAAGTTTGGGAAGACCTGTATTACACAGTTTAGAATGCTTTTCATAATAAAATGTAATTGTCAATGGTTCTAGTTGGGCAGCAGGTGGCACTGTTTCTTTAATTTTGAACCATTCTGTAGCTTGAATCCTTATGGAGATGTACTGGTGCTTGTAGTAGTTTCTAAAAATTGTTGGCCCTGATAGTTTTCCTGAGAGGTGGAATCTGTATGGTTCATCTTCAATGAAATCTAGCTATCTAACTACAGAGATAGGCGGCTGGATCTCACAAAGGGAATTTTCCCCATTCACAGCAACAAAATGTAGTTGCTGAAAAAGTAGGTAGTCCCAGAGGTGTTCAGAGGGACTTTTCAGCACTAGGTGGCTAAGTTTAACCACTGACCCAAGGCGCATAAAAGCAGGCCTAAATCTGGGCAGCTACATGTTGGCCCCCTACTTAGGGAACTTTCAGCTGCAAATGTATGCAGCAAAAAATGACCCTGAGGTAAACTAGCTAAATTTTAGCCGGCAATCTTAGGCAGTTGGCGTTCAGCTGAAAATTGTTCCCTTTATTCTTAGATGCTCCATTACACTCATATCAGCTCATTTCCAGAGTGGACTAATAGTAGGTTGTAAAGTAGTAAAGTTAGGGTTCAAATCCCACTTCTACTTCTTGTGACCCTGGGCAACTTACATTACCTTCAATTACCTCAGGTACAAACAGATCCTAAGCCCTTTGGGAAGAGGGAAACAACTAAAGTACCTGAAGTAGCAAAAGGTAGAATATAAATAAATAAACCTGAATTCACAGCCCATGCAGAAAGCCCTGCCAGTTTACAGTAAATCTTGGAAACACTATTTTGAAAAACTGCCACAGTACTTTTTTTTGTATTTTATTGAATTTTCAAGAAAATTCACAAGACAATACTTGCTACATCAATTAAATGCCATTAATAAACAAAAAATTCACAATGCAAATATTCAGGGAAATAAGAAAATAAAAAGCATTTGTGTTAAAGTCCACAAAATAGGAGAATCCATAGGCTCTGAATCAGAACTTACAGGAAAATAAAACAATAGGAAAACTCAAAAAGAAGGGCTAGCAGAGATACACATCTACATATACAGCAAGAAAGAAAAAAACAACTTCTAGTCTCCCTGAGAAGGCTTATTCGAGTCAAGAACAAAGCACAATTGTTCAGATTCAAAGAAAACATACTTGATATTATCAAAATACAGTAAACATTTATAAGGAAATATAATCAAATAAACAGTTCCCAGGGTTATGGCCTCATAGTGCATTGCAAACAAATTCTTCCTATGAGCCTGAATTACCCTGGACAAATCAGGAAAAATCCAAATCTTTTTCCAAAGAAAATAGCAGATCTGTGCCGGAAGTAAAATTTCAAAATGGTATTGTGGTCTTGAGAAAACGCAAATACCATCAGCAATGTCTCTCGTGCAGATTTTACCATCTCAGCAGATCTCTCTAAATATCCATACAAATTTAGAGTATCTATATGTTCCATTGGTTGAGGAACTTGATTTTCTTCTGGGTCTACATTGGAAGGTAGAATAAAAAGCTTTAACAATGGGAGGAATAGTTCAACTAGAATAGATAAAACTTTCAAAAGATATTCTTTAAAGATATCAGTTGAAGTACAGTGGACCCTTGACTTACGAACTCAATTAGTTCCAGAGGACTATTTGTAACTCAAGTTGGTTGTAAGTCAAGACTATTTTTTCAATAAGAAATAATGGAAATACCCATAATGCATTCCAGACCTCCCAAAAAAAAATAAAAAAGGGTTGTATAATGTGCGTATTTACCAGAAACACCTATAATTTTCCTTGTGTACTCACTAAAAAGTTATAAAATGTGGCTAGCCTACCAGAAACAACAATTTCATACTGTACTCACCATTCAAGTTGACATCTTTGGCTTGCAGGAAGGGTGGAGGGGGAGGATTCCCCCCTCCCCACCCCCTCAGAGCACATCTCTGGCCCCCAAACACTCATTTCCCCCTCCCAGCATACTCATTCCTCCCCTCCTGATACCTTGCTGTAGCCAGCTGAGTGCTACACTCCCTTTCTGCTGCTACACAGAAGCTTCCTTGGTCACCAGTGATGCTGTTGCTTGCTGAAATGCCGTGCTGGGTCTGCCTATGTGCTCCTGTGAACATTTGCAGCTCTGGCTGTGCCTGAGATGGACAGGCCTCATCGCAGCAGCAGCAGCAGCCAATCACTGCAACAGCAGAGCAGAAGTCCACCCACCAAGCCCAAAAAAAATATGAATGACAGGAAAAAACGCCCAATTAGAAGCAACCACACAAACGAGCGGATACACATGTCCTTGGCCGGCATTCAGGTTGTAACTCAAAACTAAAATTTTGGTTGTAACCCAAATTGTTTGTAAGTCAAGCCGGTTGTAACGCGAGCGTCCACTGTACCCAAACTCAACTTCGGAAAGTTGAGTGCACACGTAAATTCAAATATCTAGGAGCATTCTCCAAATTTTCTAGTGTTCTCTGAGTAGATACATTCACCTTTAGTACTTCAGTTTGAACTTTCTCAGTAGCCTCTGCCCATTTCTTCAAGGCGCAGATATTAGTTAGAGAAACCTCTAGGGAATTCTGGTTTGCTTGCAAAGAATTATGAAATCTAGTAGTAACTGTAGTTAATGAGGAAATAGAAGATTCGAGAAAAACCAAAGTATTCCACAGAAAATCCAGAGTTTTTTTTTATTTGGTTTCACTAATGGAGAGTGATAACATGGCCAGGAGAAAGTCATGATATTACCCACAAAGGGGGTGAACTGACCACACCAGCAACTCCCATCGGCGTATGGAATGACAATGTCTCCTACTATGAAGTTATGGTCTCCCTGCAGGACATAGAGCCTATGCAACCCTCTAGGGTAAACACAGGAAATGACCTTCCAGCTGATGCAGGCAGAGATGCTATCACCAGTATCAATACCAATGCTAACGCTCCTTCTCCTCTAACCCCAGGAATCAGAGAAACCAAAGTTGCTAGTGCCCCGGGATTGCAGATGTTTCATCACCAGAATAGAGGCTGGTTCACTTGCTGCCATTCAGTGGCACAGTACCGAGAGTGGCTCAATCTGCCTGAGCAAAGGATGCGGTAGTCATCTGCTGCTGCATTGGGGTCTTACCGGACTGAGCTGGAGGAACAGACTGAGACCTGCCACATTTCTTCACCATATTCAAAGAAGAAAGAATAAGCAGCAGAACAATCTTAATGCATCCAATCTTCACAACACCATCTTGGTACTTTTATCGGTCAGATTGCATCCAGGCTTCAGAGGAAGTTCTGTCCTACTGACTGCAAGAACCTAAAAAATATATATTGTATTGTCTTATCTCACCAAGGCAATATTCCCTTGCCCCTATCTTGAATAACTCTGCATCAATGTCCTACCACAAACCCAGTCATGTACATTCTTCAATACTGATGACATTTTGTTGTGGATTCCAAGCCCTGACTTTCTCTGCGCTAGAACCTACTGTACTTTGAGCAGTAAAATGTTGTAGAACTGGTTGACTGTTCAATGACATTGCATCTTCGGTCAAGTAATGATAAGAAAAGTTTCTGTGTCTTCTAACTACACAATGTCCACACATAAAATCCTGCTTGACTTTTTATATATCTGTGGTAATAGAATTTTTTGTATAGTGGGAAGGACCTCAGCACTGAACACATATCTTAGACTGGACCTTGCTTCAGTTAGTACAGTCACATGTCCTCTATCCCTTTCTAATTTTTTAGAATTTTTTATATAGAATTTTCTTATCTGTTTGTTTGCGGTTTTCTTAAAAATATGTTTTCTAGACACTATAATCACCGTGCCTTGAATATTCCAAAGTGATGGTAAGTCTTTAAAAACAATTTACAATCTAGCTTGCAAATCCAGTGTTCTAATTCATTCTGTGCGGAATGATGAAGCCTGCGCTAAAGGGGGTGGGGGGTGAAGGAAGGGGTGGGCGGGCGATAGCCCGCAGCCAATCGCATCACGGCGGTGCGATTTCGCCTGCCGCAGTGCATCCGGCTGCAGGCTATCGTGGGCATAGCGCTACCGTAAAAGGTGGGGCTATTCCCCGTGCTACTGCCAGCGATAATGTTCAAAATATTATCACAGGCAGTGGTGCTGCCGCCGACTCCTCCCTAACTCCACTCCAACTCCTCCCCTCCCCCTAATTTTAATGTTACCGCCGCGAAAAGGCCCTTTTCGCGTGCAATAGGGCCTTATCGTGTGCGATAAGTGGCTTTCTCTTGCATATTGATCTGACTATTTGAATCTAGACCAAACATGGTGAAAAAATGCCGATGTTGGCAATGTTTCGCCAAACTGACTGCATTAGGGCAAAGAGTAAATTCTGTAACAATGAAAAGAATGATGAAATTCTTGCTGTTAGTAAAACTGCAAAATTATAATTTCTTACTTATGACTGTTTTCCAACGAATGCATTCCCAAATGGCTATGCTCACACCATCGTGGCACAAAATGCAAAGCATTGTATTAATTGATCTAGCTGGTTTTAATTACCTCAAGGTCATGTGTGTACCCAATGGTTTCTGTGGCTCTACATGTTTTTTACAGATGTATAACCTGTATTATTTATTAGATGGCCTCAGATACATAGCTGTTTATTAAATAAAGAATTTTATATTTCAATATCCTTCTTTGAGACAATGAACACAGGATTTTTCATGTACATAAAATCCAAAATCATTTAAACCGCTGATGCATTAACATATTCCACTCTATTTGGGTATTTAATCCATGAATTCCTCAGGCTGTAGCCTATATATCCATTTCTGCTCTATGATATACAAATTTCTATCTCTGTTCCTCCTCTTCCATGTTGTGATACATAGTCAATTGCAAATCCTCTACTTTGTGACCTTGTGCAATGCAATGTTCAACAAGTGTAGCATGTTCTTTTCGATTATGTATATAATTTTTGTTTTCAGGTTTGCATGTTCTGAATGAACGCTTGGTTTTTCCAACATATATCTTAGGACAAGGGCACTGAATAACATATACTACAAGGCCGATGGTGCATGTAGTGAAATGGTGCAGTGTGTACTTCTTTTTTGTCTGTAAACTTTCAAATTCTTTGATTTGCAAGGTTTGATGACAAACTCTACAGTGACCACATTTGTAATATTCTGTTACACTTTGACCATCTAACATGGTGCATATTGCTTTCTTCTTCTCAGAAGACATTTGACAAAGTCCCCATGAGACTCTCCTAAGGAAATTAAAAAGTCATGGAATAGATGGCAATGTCCTGTTATAGACAAAGGGTAGGATTAAATTGAGAAAGATCATTTGTAGAGTACCACGAGGATTGATACTGAGACCTATGCAGGATAACATGTTAAAAAATGATCTGGAAAATGGAATGATAAGTGAGGTGATCAAATCTGCAGGTGACACAAAATTATTTAAAGTTGTTAAAGACAGCAGATAATGAGGAATTGCAGAAGGACCTTGTGAGACTAGGGAACTGAATGGCAGATTAAATTTAATAGGCAAAGTGATGCACAAAGGGAAAAAATAATCCCAACTACAGGTTCACAATGCTGGATTCAGTGTTGGGAGTCACCACCCTGGGAAAGGATCTTGGAGTACTTGTGGACAATACTTTGGAATCTTCAGCTCAGTGTTTGGCAACAGTCAAAAAACAAATAGAATGCTAGGAATGATCTGAAAAGAAAATGAAACAAAATTATCATATTGCCTCTGTATCAATGTATGGTGCAACCTCACCTTGAGTATTATGTACAGTTCTGGTTATCTCATCTCAAAAAAGACATAGCAGAACTAGAAAAAATGCAGAGGAGGGTGATGAAAATGAAAAAGGGGATGGAACGGCTGTGAAGGATAGTGGGTGTGTGAGCCCTTTGTGCTGCAGCATAGTTGACACAGCCTCAAGGCCGAACCCACAGGACCTAGACTAGCAACTGGTGAACATGCCCTGTTGCGGGACAGTCTGGAGCTTCACCTTTACCAGCAACCTCTCCCGCAGGTTGAGCCCTTGGGTTCTGATGCCCTGCAGAACTTAGGCAGGTCTCTAGGTGGTGAAGATAAATAAAATCCAAATGCATACTGGACTCATGTCAGGCAGCAAACTAACGGAGTCAGAGACAGGCCAAGGTCGGGACAGGCCACTAGCAAGAGTGGTCAGATGCAGGCAAAGGGGGTCAGATCCAGGTGGCAGGGAATCATGGTCAGGTCCAGGCAGTTAAGCGGTGGTCAAGTTGACTAGCATAGCTGAGTTTTAAAGATGTCTGAACAATTTCCTGGAGGAAAGATCCATAACACATTACTAGCCAGGAAAGCTATTAATATCCCTGGGAGTAGGTAGCAGGAATTAAATCTACTTTATGGGATCTGCCAGGTAATTGTGACCTGGATTGGCCACTGTCAGAGGTTGGGGAGACAGGATGTTGGGCTCAATTGACCTTGGTTTGACCCAGCATGGCACTTCTTATATTCTTATATTTTCCTGTGCTGCCTCCACTAAGTAAGCATCAAATAACGACTCTTATTTTTCATCTCCTGCCAGTGTGGCACTGGATTGGCATACTAAACAATATGTGCTGTATTGGTACCCAGCCCTCAAGCTGAGTGGCACAGAGGTGAACTTCAAGACTCCCCCTAAACAATACAAGACAAATTCCAAACATTAAAAGAAAAACTCCTTACTTTCAAACATTCTGCCAGGCTCGGTACCACAAGGAACTAGAATCCAGAGGATTGAGGCTTTTGTACAAGTTTAGGTCAACCACTTTTCTCTTTCCCTAAGAATCATTGGATGAAAAAACAACCCCTTCCAAAACCAAAATAAAAAGGAGAGATCTACACCAATACCTTGCTTTGGGCTAACAATTATTCTCTGGAAGAATACTACAAATGCAAAACCAAGGTATTCCACTTGCAGATCAAAATTTGAGGAAGAAGTAAAAAGCTCCTACTTTCTCAAACTCCAAGTCTAAACTCCACAAAAAATAGGGGTCACTCACTGGATTGAAACATTGCAGCAAGCTCCAGTAGGGATACTGTATACAAATAGTATATTCTTCTGTTCTGCACTGCATAGCATAGCATGAGCCTTCTACAAGGACTCACTTGATAGTAAGGTTGCCAGCTGGATTTTACACACACATTTATTTATTTATTTAAAGGCTTTTTTTATACCGGTATTCGTGGGTACATCATATCGGTTTACATAGAACTTGAACATTGTACAAAGAACAGGGTGTGATAACTTGGAGGGGGTGACATAACAGTTTACAGAGAATTTGGTTTACGTGATGAACGGGGTAGGAGATATACATTATTGTGGGATACAGAGGGAAGGCAGGGAAGGTATAAATAAAGTACATCACTTCTTCTCATAACTCCAACAAAAGTAAATGGGTTACAGCACACTTTCTACTACTACTATCACTTCTATAGCGCTACTTGAGGTACACATTCAGATATTTTCATTATACTGCTCAGTGCAACTCTGCAAAAAGCAGTTTAGAAAAACTGTTACAATTCTCATATATAAGGAAGAGACTACATACATCAGAGAATCTGAATGTATGGAGTATTGATAACATACAACTACACTGTGATTTTTCCACTAATCTATAACCCTTCCCAACTTTAGTTCAGTCATTTCAGTGACAGTACTTGGCTGGAGCCATGCAATCATTCCTGCCTACCAAGTACTGGGAACACTGCTTCTGCAGCATCGTCGGTCTCAGCCAACCTTGGGAGCAGAAGATCAAATCCAGGTTTCTCCACATGGCAGTAGAGAACACTGTAATCAAGACATCAGCCTGGCACAGCATACATCTGTGTTATGCAGAATTCACAGAAGAAAGCAAAGTGCTTGGACAAAAGTAGACAAACCCAGAATAGAACTTTTATTCTAGAGTTGCTGTTTAATTTTTTTTTCTTTTCAATCAGTTGAGTAAATAAGGAGAACTTTTGTTTTGATACTAACGAACTGCTACAAGTTTCTGTGAATTTGTGGTTTTTAAAGCACAGGATGTAATCAAACTGTTGACATTTACAAAAAGTCAAATAACAGTTTGAGTTTATTTTTTCCACTTTTCTTGACAGTTGTCATTTGCATTCATTACCAAATGCTAAAAGAAAATAAACCACTGGAGTGGAATGTGTTTATGCCTCTAGTGCAGGATTTTATTTTATTTTTACTGTAATGGGTAAAAGAAGCAAACATAATCAAATGTGGATCCATCTGTGTCACTGTTACAAGGAAGAAGTAACTTAAATATGGGCAGCAGCCTGCTCACTTTTTAAATATATATTAGGTCCATATACAGAAGCATTTACAGGGTCATTCATCAAAGTACCAGGGTACTATCAAGCTAGGGCGAGAGAACACTGACGTAATCTAATCTTAGTCTGACTTTCTTCACCCCAAGTGATGTAAAATCTTCACTGAGGTGTACTGTAGTGTTCGTACATCTTACGCTGCATATAAAGCTGGTCCCAAAATCATATACCACCACCAAACCTCACCTTGAGTTTGTAGCTGGCCCTTCTATAACAGTATAAACTAGGGATGTGAATCGTTTTTCTGACGGATGAAAATATCATACGATATTTTCTAATCCGTCAGGTATTGGGATGTCCCCGAAAGCGATAGGAAAACCCCCACGAAATTTTCGTGCGGTTTTCTTATCGTTTTGTTTTTTTTTTTGGGGGGGGGGGGCGGGAAGAAAGGGCACACAGAAAAACAACCCCCAAACCCACCCTGACTCTTTAAATCAAATTATTTAGAATCCCCCACCCTCCTGACCCCCCCCCAAAAAAAAACTTCCTTAAAGTTCCTGGTGGTCCAGCGGGGGTCCCGGGAGCGATCTCCTGCTCTCAGGCCGTCGGCTGCCACTAATCAAAATGGCGCCGATGGCCCTTTGCTCTTACCATGTGACAGGGGCTATTGGTGCCATTGGCCGGCCCCTGTCACATGGTAGGAGCAATGGACGGCCGGCGCCATTTTAGAAAAATGCTCCTACCATGTGATAGGGGCTGGCCAATGGCACCAATAGCCCCTGTCACATGGTAAGGGCAAAGGGCCATCGGCGCCATTTTGATTAGTGGCAGCCGACGGCCCGAGAGCGGGACATCGATCCCGGGACTCCCGCTGGACCACCAGGTACTTTAAGAAAGTTTTGGGGGGGGTCAGGAGGGTGGGGGATTCTAAATAATTTGATAAAGAGTCAGGGTGGGATTGGTGGTTGTATTTCTGTGTGCCCTTTCTTCCCCCCCCCCCCCCCCCCCAAACGATAAGAAAACCACACCGGGAGGAGTTGAGTTAGCCAGATAACTAGCTGGCTAAGTCTGGTTGGCTTACAGATCTGTAAAAATAGTCAACTAACTCTAAAATAACTGGCTATATTCAGTAGTGCAGCTGCACTATTGAATATTCATCTAAAGTTAGCCAGATAAATTTAACCAGCTAACTTTGCTATCTGGACTTTGACTATGGACCTCACATATATATATTGTAAAGTAGATACATAGACATTTTCTTTAAAGTGTTTGATTTTAATTCTAATTTATTTTGTTTTATCATGCTAGATTAATTTTATGTAATTTGTTTAATGGTAGTCTCATGACTTTTTATCGTACATCACTCTATGTTTATTGTAACAAGATGCGATTAATCAAAGTATTGAATAAATATAAACTACATCAGTTTGTTCTGTAAAGAAAGTGCTCACAATAGCATCTATCTGTTCTGAGGTTGTAAATCTGTATTAAACTTAAAATTCATTCCACTGCCTCTGCTTGACTGTCTGACCATTTCTGACTTCATCTCATCTTTATACTTCTCTGTTCACATAGAGCTTGATTTTAAACAAATTTGGAACATTTATAGCCAAAACATATTCACAGAGTTTGAACAATCAAAATTAATTGCATTCTTTGATAAAAAAAAATTTAATTGTGGCTCCGAAGCCCTGCATATCTTGGGAAAAACTAATAACCTCCTTTTATGTGTCTTTTTAGACTAGGCACCACTTAGAATTAATGAGAAAGCAAAATTAAAAGACAAATAGAAATCAATCATTCCTGATGGAAAAAGAACCCTCTGTCATAATTAGAAGGAATTTAGAGATAATGTTTTTACAGGGATTAGAGAAAGCTCGTGTAACTGCCTCCCTCACCCAATTTCACCAGAGGTCACCTTCAGATGCCGCTGAGCATTATCCATCTCATTGCAGCCTATGGAAAAATACATGAATTGATGCTGTGGGTAGAAGGGTTCATCTGAGGAGCCCAGCAAAACCAGTCCACACCAAAGATTGTATTTGAAAACAGAAAAAACATTTCTCACAGGACAAGCAGGATGGTAGTCCTCACATATGGGTGACATCACAGGATGGAGCCCAATCACGGAACACTTTTGTCAAAGTTTCCAGAACTTTGACTGGCCCCTACTGGGCATGCCCAGCATGGCACTAACCCTGCAGCCAGCAGGGGTCCCCCTTCAGTCTTCTTTTTTCCGCGCAGCAGTAGCCACGCGGTTAAGGAGCTCTGCAGAGATTCCTGACAAGAATTTTCCTCACGGAATTACTAAAATTTAATTTACCCCACAGGAGTCCTTCCTTCAATTTTTTCAAGCCACGATACTCCGGTAAGTTTTTTACCCATTTTCCGTCAATTACCGTTGAGTTTGGCCCTCGCGACCTACTGGCCGTCGACCGTACCGCGGCTCAATTTTTTCATGGCCATTGCATCAGGGTTCCGCCGGTGCCTGGACTGTAATCGCACCATGTCCATCACAGACCCTCATAAAGTCTGTGTAATGTGTCTTGGATGTGAGCATGGTGTCCTAACCTCCACCAAATATGCCCTCATGACACCAAAAGGTCGCAAGGCTAGAATGGAGAAGATGGAACTTCTCTTCCGTGCTCAAACCACGACACCATCTATTGCATCGATGTCGTCAGAATCGGCACCGTCAACTTCGCGCCAGCATCGACCTCTGGCCGGTGACCGTCCGACATCGACAACTTCTCGGCCTTTGACACCCTCTACTCCCCCTCAGGATTGAGGGGATCGTAGAGATAAACATCGCCACCGGCATCGAAAGTCTCGGGCCATCGAGGGAGTGAAATCATTGACCTCACCATCGTCTGAGCTGCCATCGAAGAAGCCCTGTCCAGAAAAGGCACCGACCTTTTCGGCGACCGGCTCACCGAGACAACCCTCACCCGATAGGGTATCGGGAGTGGCGACTCCGCCTTTAACAGTGGGATCTCCGGTAGGGATGTGAATCGTTTTAGGACGATTAAAATTATCGTCCGATAATTTTAATATCGTCTTAAACCGTTATGGAACACAATACAATACAGATTCTAACGATTTATCGTTATAAATCGTTAGAATCGTGAGCCGGCACACTAAAACCCCCTAAAACCCACCCCGACCCTTTAAATTAAATCCCCCACCCTCCCGAACCCCCCCCCAAATAACTTAAATAACCTGCGGGTCCAGCGGCGGTCCGGAACGGCAGCGGTCCGGAACGGGCTCCTGCTCCTGCATCTTGTCGTCTTCGGCCGGCGCCATTTTCCAAAATGGCGCCGAAAATGGCGGCGGCCATAGACGAAAAAGATTGGACGGCAGGAGGTCCTTCCGGACCCCCGCTGGACTTTTGGCAAGTCTCGTGGGGGTCAGGAGGCCCCCCACAAGCTGGCCAAAAGTTCCTGGAGGTCCAGCGGGGGTCAGGGAGCGATTTCCCGCCGCGAATCGTTTTCGTACGGAAAATGGCGCCGGCAGGAGATCGACTGCAGGAGGTCGTTCAGCGAGGGTTCCGGCGCCTCGCTGAACGACCTCCTGCAGTCGATCTCCTGCCGGCGCCATTTTCCGTACGGAAAATGGCACCGGCCATATGCGTATGGCCGGCGCCATTTTCCGTACGAAAACGATTCGCGGCGGGAAATCGCTCCCTGACCCCCGCTGGACCTCCAGGAACTTTTGGCCAGCTTGTGGGGGGCCTCCTGACCCCCACGAGACTTGCCAAAAGTCCAGCGGGGGTCCGGAAGGACCTCCTGCCGTCCAATCTTTTTCGTCTATGGCCGCCGCCATTTTTCGGCGCCATTTTGGAAAATGGCGCCGGCCGAAGACGACAAGATGCAGGAGCAGGAGCCCGTTCCGGACCGCTGCCGTTCCGGACCGCCGCTGGACCCGCAGGTTATTTAAGTTATTTGGGGGTGGGGGATTTAATTTAAAGGGTCGGGGGTGGGTTTTAGGGGGTTTTAATGTGCCGGTTTTTCGATTTTTCGATTTTTTAACGATTTTCACGATTTTTCACGATATTTTACCCCCCCAAACGGCAACAATACGATTCCCTCCCCCTCCCAGCCGAAATCGATCGTTAAGACGATCGAGGACACGATTCACATCCCTAATCTCCGGCTATGCCTCTGCCTCCTTCTTCTGTTCCGGAGCCAGGGCTGCTTGCTCCAGGTCTCCGAGAAGAACTGGACCGGATGGTTCATGAGGCCATCGACAAGGCGATGCATCAACTCCAGGTTCCTCCGGCACCGACACCGGTACCTATTGCGGAACCGACCATCGACCCGATTCCAGCAGCGTTGGCACTGCTGCTTTCGAGGATGGAAGCGCTCATGGCCACTTTTCCACCAATGAATCCTGGGTCACCGATGGCTCCGGTGCCCTCCCCGCTTGCTTTATCATTGGGAGGAGAAACACCATTCCACATCCCTCCATCGGGAGTTCTGCCGATGCCTCAGTCATCGATGTCGATGTCAATATGTCCGTCGGTGCTACCGATCCACCTCTCGGTGCCGACACGTCCATCGGCACCACCGAGCCATCCATCGATGCCCTCAATGCCTGTGTCGTTGCCTTCAATGCCTTCATTGGTGCCTCCAGTTATTCCTTCGAGTCCTTTGGAACCTGCTTGTCCTGTGAGAAAGCAAATGTTGCTTACCTGTAACAGGTGTTCTCACAGAACAACAGGATGTTAGTCCTCATGAAACTCCCCCGCCACCCCGCAGTGTTGGGTTCGTTACGTTTCTTATTTTCTTTTTTGGCACTTCCTGTAACTTTTAAACAAGACTGAAGGGGGACCCCTGCTGGCTGCAGGGTTAGTGCCATGCTGGGCATGCCCAGTAGGTGCCAGTCAAAGTTCTGGAAACTTTGACAAAAGTGTTCCGTGATTGGGCTTCATCTTGTGATGTCACCCATATGTGAGGACTAACATCCTGCTGTCCTGTGAGAACACCTGTTACAGGTAAGCAACATTTGCTTCACTGAATAAACTTAGTCCAGCAAAGATAAAATCACAACACAGTCCAAAGAAATCAGATTCAAAAATAGAATACAGTTATTTTAGATCCATATGCCACCTTTCCAGCATATGTTCAAAGCAGATTACAACAAAGTCACATTACATACAAAGTCAGATAGGTGCGTGACGTTCAACCTGAACAGGTCTGGGAAGGAGACCACCACCTGTTTGTGCTGTATGTGTAGACCTCCCACCTGGTATTTGTTTCCCATTAAAGTTAAAAAAAACCAAACCATTCCAACCCTTTAAATTTAATTAACTACAACCCCCCCCCCCCCCCCACAAGACTTGCCAAAAGTCTCTGGTGGTCCAGCGGGGGTCCTGGAGCGATCTCCTGCACTCGGGCCGTCAGCTGCCAGCATTCAAAATGGCGCCGATAGCCTTTGCCCTTATTATGTCACAGTTAAAAGCAGCAGGTGCATGCTATAGCTCTAAAGAGAAGTAGAGGAGACAGAGGAGCAATAAGGACTGGCTCTCTTTCTTAGCCTCATAAACAGAGAATTGCAAAAAGAGATGTCTGCACTTAGTGGACAGAATATAAAATTAGAGAGGAGTACAGTTAAGATTAGATACCTGAGCCTGGCGAACAGAGGGAGAAACCCATGGAGTCTGGAATGATTAGAGTACTACTCTGTGAGAGAGTCTTTACTAAAGTGCAGATCTGGAAGAGGGGGAAATTCCAGTTTGAATTATGGAAGGCCAAGAAATACTCACCTATTGAATTGAAAAGGCTCGAGGGGCATGAAGTGAAAGTTGCTTAGTGCAAGCACAGAACTTATGTACTGCAATTTGCAATCTAAGGAGATTTCCTTGACTGAGGCAAACTTTGCCTTTAGCAGTTCTGGATTTGATTAACAACAATATATCTTATACTGGGGAGTGAAGAGCAACTGGATAGTGAATTGGATAGACTATATCTAGTCTGTAAATATTCTATCTTTTGAAAATATTTTTCTGCCAATCATAATTTTCAAGTAAGGAGACTCATTTGGGAACAGGATTGCTATTTCTGTTTTGCTGTGAATTATTCAAGGATAGTTGCAATGTAAGTGGGCTGAGACGAAAAATTAATTTCATATAGGCTGCCTTTCTAACATCCCTACCACCCTGAACTGGATGTGAACCAGTGACCTAGTGGTGACAGGTTATATAATGCTTTGTTAATTCTATTGAGTCATCCTGTTTCAGCTCCATAGGACATTGTTAGCAAATCCATGTATAATCCCCCATCTTCTTTCCAAGCATGGAGAAATGAGGTTTGTTCCCATCAGGGTATATAAAACTGTTAAATAAATAAATAAAATAAATAAATAATGCAAGTAACCTCACTAATAGGGCCTTGAAGTATGTTTTTCCCTGATGGGAACAAACCTCATTTCTCCATGCATGGAAAGAAGATGGGGGATTATACATGGATTTGCTAACAATGTCCTATGGAGCTGAAACAGGATGACTCAATAGAATTAACAAAGCATTATATAACCTGTCACCACTAGGTCACTGGTTCACATCCAGTTCAGGGTGGTAGGGATGTTAGAAAGGCAGCCTATATGAAATTAATTTTTCGTCTCAGCCCACTTTCATGGGCAATAGCAGAAAGATGTATATGATGGCCCCTCTCAGATTTCCACGAGTCTGTGAATTCTGCTGCACATCTTGTTGACAAGGAGAGAACAGAAACTGCCTGTCCAGAATTCCTGGGATCTCTGGCATAGCATAAGCTTGACTTGATGTATAATATTTCTGCTGCATTTGCATAAACTATTTTTCATGCTTTTGGGATAACTGCTCTTGCCTGTGTAAAACATTTGCATTTTATGCAAAACTCCCTATAGTAGCACACTGAGTTAATATACAAGTGGTAAAAAATATCAGTTCTAGTCAGCCGAGAAAGGAATATACGGTTGAATTGTTTAATTTAGATGTAAAAATGTTTTTCTATTTGCATTGAAGAGCCTTTCTCAGCAAAAATGTGCTTTTAGTAAATAATTAAAGTTGGGTTAATTAAAATAGAGTTGGACCAGAGAACAAATTTAATCCTGCTGCTTCATCACTGCTGCGCCTAGTTCAGCAAAATTTTGGTTAATTGATTTTTTTCTACAGAAGTAAACCTATTTAACATGAAATATAAATAATTTATAGTTTACATCCTGTTCTGTACATACTACAAAAACTATTCTACACTGGAATTCAGACAGTAAAAGAATCCAAGTGATAGTTATAGACTATATCTTTGACAATATTTACATATTATAGAACTTAATATATGAATTCAATGTATTGAATATCATATTATATCTCAAATATATAGGAAAATGTTTTTGAATTTATTGCATAACTTAAAGTGATCCTTCATTTAAAAATTGCATAAAATTGTAAAGTTCCAGATAATTCTTTCAAGAGCTGATGCCGTCAGACAATAGGAAGGTATTGTATCATGATTTAGGCTGTTGAAAGAATCAGCCTAAAGCCTGACACATTTATGCTATTCAGTTACAGATTATATAAAAAAAAAATGTGGTAAGCCTAGCAAATATAACCTGTAAGTCACTTAAAAAATCTTATTATCATTTTCACACAGTGATTTTATTACCAGAGGTCTGCATTGATAGACCTCTAAGATTGCTCTAAACAAATATTCTTCTGGATTAATTTATTCTTAATTAAAAATATATTAAGAAACACTGTACATTTTTTTAATTTATTTTTTATTGAATTTATTAAATATCCAAAATAAAAGAAAAATAATACAGAGTAACACAAGATAATAATAATACATATAATCCAGTTACAGAGAAAATCTTCACAACAAGATACTCAAACAAACATATTAATCTCAATTGTTTTAAGTCCTCATTACTTGGGGAAAGAGACAAATAATTATTAATTAAATAAAAAAAGAAAGTATAAAGGCAAAAGAGATGGAGGACATAGGGTATAACCTAATCATACTTTCTAATCCACCCATAATAATCCCATTAACATCTCAGGATTTATCTGTGATAAATATTTCCAAATGCAAAGTGTCATAAAACACAAATTTACTATTCTGGAAGGAAACTAAACATTTGCAAGGAAACTTAAGAAAGAAAATGGCACCTAGTTGTATCACTTTCTCCTTTAAAGAAAGGAAATGCATCCTTCTCTTTTGTGTTTGACATCATACATCTAGAAAGATTTAAATTTTATGACTGCAAAAGGAAATATGTTATTCAGGCAATATTTTCGGAACACAATATCTCTATCTTTATCTAAGCTGAAAGAGGCAATTAAAGTTTCTCAAGTTGAAACTAAATCAATAGATGATTCTAAAAAGATGATACTTCCAGGCTATCATTCCTGATAGCCTCCAGTACACCTTCTGATTTAACTCACTGCTTAGGCAGATACTAAATATGAGATAAACTAGGAATCTGATCATCTGAGAAACCTAAAATATCTTAAATCAAGATGTCCTGGGCTGATGACATAGCCTCAAATGGGGGAAGGGAGGAAGTTCCAATGGGTAGCACTGGCACAGCACTAGATCTCAGTCTCAAAGGGCAAGTTCCTCCCTCCTCCTCCTCTCTCCAAGTTGCTCCCTTGTGTGGTCACTGCAGGTGCCTTGCTTAAATCAAGATGTCCCGGGCTGATTATGTAGCCTCAAACAGCAGAGGGGAAGATGTTCCGATGGGTAGCGCCGGCACAGCGCTAGATCTCAGTCTCAAAAGGCAAGTTCCTCCCTCCTCCTCCTCTCTCCAAGTCGTTCTCTCCGAAATGCTGTAAATTTGAGTAAAAGCAAATTATCTGAAAATATACAGAAGTATCTACCAAAGGTCAAAACTAAAAATTATGCCATATAGACTGAAACCCAGCCAACAATGGAGCCCATTCACTATACAATAAAAGCCTTTAGCACACCTGCTTAGCGTGGGTTTAGCATGCGTGTAAAAGTAGTATCCACTAATGCTTTAGCAAACACATGCTAAACCTTACCTTCTACATGAATATTAATGAGAAAAAAGATATGCTGATGAACTAAAATGCATACTTTTTTTACAAAAGGGGTTTTGCAAGAAAAATAGCACAAAATGCCAAGAAATGCAAACTGTAGGCATTTTGCATGATTGTTTTTACACAAAAAACACTTTTTCAAAAATAAATTTGCAAAAGTAGCCTTCAAGGTAGTAAGCTTTAGCGTGTAGTCCCCAGGATTGAGCTACAGCAAATCAAAATCATGCAAAGCAGCTTATTCCTGGGAATTTTATGAAAATGGGCATATGAAAAATACTTTGTGGACTCGTTTTTGCCAACAAAATAACGACACCTCAATGTGTCATTATTTTTCAGACTGGGCCCAGGAAGCAGCAATTCATGTGAACCAGATTGCAGATTTAAAGGGGGCCTCTTGGCCCGTGTAATACACTCCCTTGTTTTTCCACCCAATTTATCAAGATTTTCTTGGTGATCCCCTTGTGGGCTGTGAAAAGTTTTAGAAAGTCATAAGAAGGCCCCCTGCTTTGTCTCCCAAAAAGCATCAAAATACACATTAGGGGCCTAGCTCCCACCTACCACTCACTCTGCACTCAAAAACTTAACCATCAGGTCTAGAGGACGTGTATAAAGAGGAGGCAGCAAAACACTGCACGGAGCGGCAGTAGCCACAGAGGCATTCATGGAGCGGGATGCCAGTGGCCAGTGGTTGGTGTTCCACCTTCACGGAGCGGAAGGATGGAGGGCTGCCATCTCCAAATTAAAAAAAAACAAAAAACAGGGGTGGGTATGAGTATGTAAAATTAACGGAGAGTTCATAGGCTATAGGTATTACCAATTATTAGGCTTATTCAATATTTGTTGATAGTTAATGTGGCTTTCAATGCATACTTCACTTTCAATGCATATCCAGCATAGCTCTCTGCTTCAACAGCAGGGGAGAAGAAAAACTAATACTTCACGCATATCCAGCATAGCTCTCTGCTTCAATGGCAGGGGAGAAGAAAAACTAATATGTCACGCATATACAGCATAGCTCTCTGCTTCAACGGCAGGGGAGAAGAAAAACTAATACTTCACGCATATCCAGCATAGCTCTCTGCTTCAACGGCAGGGGAGAAGAAAAACAACCAATAAGGGCTGAATAACATAGTCTGGGTAAACAAATAAGTATGGGTGTAGCTTGCTTGTTGCGGCGGTTACTACCCCTAACTAATCAAGCTTGATATTTCACTTGGATGCAGCTCCATCACTGCTTTCTGCATTAATGGTGGGGGTGAAAGGGAAATAGAACCAAGGGTTGCTAAGAGCCAAGAGAAACAGATAAGTATGAGAGGAAAGAAGTGTGAAGCTTGCTGGGCAGACTGGATGGGCCGATTGGTCTTCTTCTGCCGTCATTTCTATGTTTCTATATGTTTCTATATAATTGAAGGAGAAGTCTTCTGGGAGCAGGAGTGATCACCACTGATACATGCCTCACCTATGCCAGGTTTCAAAATCATGCCAGTTGAACTCATGGGTCAGTATTTGGAAAGCTATGTACCCTAATCTTATAATATAGGAAATAAAGTCCTGGATCTAGAGGCAGTCATAAAAGAAGCTAATTTAGATATAGTAGGTGTCACGGAGATTGGTACACAGAAAACCATGACTGTGATATAGCTATATCAGGCTACAATCTATTCAGGAAGGACCGGGTAGGAAGGAAGGGATAAGGTGTGGTATTCTATGTAAAAAAACATATTAAAGTAACAGCATTGCTGGGTTTACAAGGTAAGGAGGAGGCACTGTGGTTAATCTGGAAAGAGGGAATAGAATATCTATTTATACTGGTATTGTATACAGATCTGCATCACTGACAAAAGAAATAGATAGTGGAGATTTAGTGAAGGACATTCACAGAATTGCTGTGAAAGGTAAGGTTCTGTTGCTAGGGGATTTCTTTCTGCTGGATGTTGATTGGAACATATCGGCTAGAGATGTGAATCGGAACAGAATCGGTTTGGATTTCAGTTCCGATTCACATCTCTATAGATGTGAATCGGAACCAGAATCGGTTCGGATTTCAGTTCCGATTCACATCTCTAATATCGGCTACTATATCTTCCAGAAGTAGGGAGATCCTGGATTCTCTGCAAGGAGAACTGTTCTATCAACTGGTAACTGAACATGGGAGGGGGTAGTACTGGACCTGGTACTTTCCAATGGCGTCAGTTTTCTCATGTTGTAGTGGATAATCATTAGGGATCCAGTGGTCACCAGATGATGTGCTTCAATATTAGGGCGCAAAAGATGAAGGTTCATTCAAAGGCAAGGATCCTAGACTTCAGTAAAGCTAACTTTCTTAAAATGGTGCATACCTCAGAGAGTCATTAGCAGGATGGAAAAATCTAGGGTAAGTAGAAGGGTAGTAGACAAAACTAAAAGGACATATCAAAAGAGCAATTAATCTTTTTGTTAGGAAAATAAATAAAGGAAAAATTAAAAAGAGGCTCTATGGTTTTCTAAAGAAGTAATTTAAAAGGTAAGGAAGAAAAAGTTAGCATTCATAAACTACAAGAGATCACAATACCTACAAAAAATTAAGAGAAGCTGGGAAAGTAGTCAGGAATCAAAAATTGAAATAGAAGAAAAAATAGCAAATTCTGTAAAATGGGGAAGACAACATTTTTTTTTAGATATGTTAATTATAGAAGGAAGTGCAAAAGTGGCATTCTGAGATTCAGAGGTGAAGGAGATGAATATGTAGAGGCTGATGAGGAAAAAGCAAAATTGTTTAACAAATATTTCTGTTCAGTGTTCACTGTGGAAGGGCATGGAGCATGACCACATACAATGAGCACAAATAAGATTAAAAGTGAGGTAGACCTCAGTCGATTTTCAGAACAATGTGTTCATGACGAACTTACTAAAATTAAAGTAGATAAGGCAATGGGGCAAGATGGGATACATCCAAGGGTACTAAGGGAATGTTATGACTTTGTTGGAAATTGTGAACCCTGGGCTGAGATGAGAGATGTCTCTGCCCACAGGGAGGAGCCCTGTGGGCCTCAAAATCAGTGAGCGTGGTCTCAGCGACGTAGGACACAACTGTAAAGTGCTTTTATTAGGGAGAAAAGATAATGCATAACCCAAGGAGCGGGAAATGCAATAAGACAGTTCTTGAGCAAGATGTACTCAAGGTAGTACTGTAGATGAGAAGGTCCGGTAGTGGCTGCAGCGCGGGGTACACCAGGAGATTCCTGTAGGCTGGTGGAGACACCTCCAAGAACAGATCCGGTAGTGGCCCACAGTGTGGGGTATGCCGAGGATAGCTGTTCAGTAGATGAAGTAGCAGAGATCTGGAGATACCGGAACCAGGTAGAGGATCTTGAGTAGTGGTAACAATACCCTGTAGCTCAGGAGAGGCAGAAGAGGTATGCTGATGAACAGTAGTGGCCCAAGGAACGGGGTACATCATGGAATTCCAGCAACGTAGACAGCATAGGAAGCTGAAGAAGGTACTCACAGAAGGAAGTTCCAGGAACGGAACCCGAGGGTTGGGTTAAGTGAAGTCCAAGGCAGAAAGGCCCTCCGAGGAGCGGATAGCCGAGACACAGAAGGGCCCCCGTGGAGCGGATACCCAGTGCGTCCCAATGCCACGAGTAGATACTGGAACAGAAGTTCCCAATGTGGAGCGGATTTAACAATGAGCGAACTCCTTGCTAACTTGTCTTAGCCATGGGCCGGTCAGCTTAAGTATACCAGTAGGTTAACGTTGTTACTATTTTAGTTTGATAAGGAATAATTCACAGACACAAATTGATATTTATTTATTTATTTATTTATTTATTTATTTAAAGTCTTTTCTATACCGTCGTTTGGTGGGGACCGTCACAACGGTTTACAGTAAGGCACAAAAAGTAATGATTCTATGATTTGTTCATTTACATAGGTGCCATAAGGTTCAGTAACATACTTTGTTATCAATGTTTGTTGTTAAATGTGATTAATCATGTCCATGTCTTTCCTTCTCAGTTTTAAGTACAGAATTAATTTCACAAATGTAACTTATCCATTAGTGATGGTGCGCTATATATTAAAAACTACACACTTAGGGGTAGATTTTAAAAATTTGGGCGATCGTGTACATTTGTTCGTGCACCAGGCGCGAACAAAAGTACGCTGGATTTTATAAGATATGCGCGTAGCCGCGCGTATCTTATAAAATCCGAGGTCGGCTCGCGCAAGGGGGTGCACATTTGTGCAACCTGCGTGCACCGAGCCCAGCGCGCACTGCCTGTTCCCTCCGAGGCCGCTCCGATTTCAGAGCGGCCTCGGAGGGAACTTTCCTTCGCCCTCCCCCCACCTTCCCCTCCATTCCCCTACCTAACCCACCCCTCCGGCCCTATCTAAACCCCCCCCACCTTTGCGCACACTGGCCAGCAGCGGGTCCCGGGGGCTGGTCCAGAGGCCGCAGCCACGCCCCCAAAACACCCCCAGGCGGAAACCACGCCCGCGTCGCCGCCCCTGACATGCCCCCGACACGCCCCTTTTAGAAAGCCCCGGGACTTATGCGCGTCCCGGGGCTTTACGCGCGCCAGCGGCCTATGTCTCTGAGATGCCAATTATGTCTATGTCATCATTCACTGCTTTACATTCTAATTCTCCCATCTTACTTCTTAGACTTCTGGCATTAGCATACAAACATTTCAAAGTTTGTTTTTTGTTTGTATTTTCATTCTGCTTTTTAATTGATAGGGATAAGTTAGAATTTTTTAGCTCAGGTGAGTTTTTAGTTACGGGCACTTGGACTATTTTTCTAATTATTGGAACCTCACTGTCGAGATGCCCTAATTCTAATGCATCATTAGTATCAGATGTAGCAGATGTAGCAGGAAAGGATCCTGTAGCAAGGACCTGCTCTCTAGGTGATGCATTGTCCTTTCGCACTGAGGATATCTCCCCAAGGCCTACTGCCCAGGAGGGAAGGGTTAGGTCGGCCGTCATAGTTGGTGATTCGATTATTAGGAATGTAGATAGCTGGGTGGCGGGTGGGCGTGAGGATCGCCTGGTAACATGCCTACCTGGTGCGAAGGTGGCGGACCTCACGCGTCACCTAGATAGGATTTTAGACAGTGCTGGGGAGGAGCCGGCTGTCGTGGTACACGTGGGCACCAACGACATAGGAAAATGTGGGAGGGAGGTTCTGGAAGCCAAATTTAGGCTCTTAGGTAGAAAGATTAAATCCAGAACCTCCAGGGTAGCATTCTCTGAAATGCTCCCTGTTCCACGTGCAGGTCACCAGAGGCAGGCAGAGCTCCGGAGTCTCAATGCGTGGATGAGACGATGGTGCAAGGAAGAGGGATTCAGTTTTGTTAGGAACTGGGGAACCTTTTGGGGAAGGGGGAGTCTCTTCCGAAGGGATGGGCTCCACCTTAACCAGGGTGGAACCAGACTGCTGGCGCTAACCTTTAAAAAGGAGATAGAGCAGCTTTTAAACTAGAACAAAGGGGAAAGCCGACAGTCGCTCAGCAGCGCATGGTTCGGAGAGATGTATCTTTAAAGGATACTAATGATGCATTAGAATTAGGGCATCCCGACAGTGAGGTTCCAATAATTAGAAAAGTAGTCCAAGTGCCTGTAACTAAAAACTCACCTGAGCTAAAAAATTCTAACTTATCCCTATCAATTAAAAAGCAGAATAAAAATACAATCAAAAAACAAACTTTGAAATGTTTGTATGCTAATGCCAGAAGTCTAAGAAGTAAGATGGGAGAATTAGAATGTATAGCAGTAAATGATGACATAGACTTAATTGGCATCTCAGAGACATGGTGGAAAGAGGATAACCAATGGGACAGTGCTATACCGGGGTACAAATTATATCGCAATGACAGAGAGGAGCAGTCGGGAGGAGGTGTGGCGCTTTATGTCCGGGATGGCATAGAGTCCAACAGGATAAACATCCTGCATGAGACTAAATACAAAATTGAATCTTTATGGGTAGAAATCCCTTGTGTATCAGGGAAGACTACAGTGATAGGGGTATACTACCGTCCACCTGGTCAAGATGGTGAGATGGACAGTGAAATGCTAAGAGAAATTAGGGAAGCTAACCAAATTGGTAGTGCAGTAATAATGGGAGACTTCAATTACCCCAATATAGACTGGGTAAATGTATCATCGGGTCACGCTAGAGAGATAACGTTCCTGGATGGAATAAATGATAGCTTTATGGAGCAATTGGTTCAGGAACCGACGAGAGAGGGAGCAATTTTAGATCTAATTCTCAGTGGAGCACAGGACTTGGTGAGAGAGGTAACGGTGGTGGGGCCACTTGGCAATAGTGATCATAATATGATCAAATTTGATTTAATGACTGGAAAAGGAACAGTGTGCAAATCCAAGGCTCTCGTGCTAAACTTTCAAAAGGGAAACTTTGATAAAATGAGAAAAATTGTTAGAAAAAAACTGAAAGGAGCAGCTACAAAAGTAAAAAATGTCCAAGAGGCGTGGTCATTGTTAAAAAATACCATTCTAGAAGCACAGTCCAGATGTATTCCACACATTAAGAAAGGTGGAAAGAAGGCAAAACGATTACCGGCATGGTTAAAAGGGGAGGTGAAAGAAGCTATTTTAGCCAAAAGATCTTCATTCAAAAATTGGAAGAAGGATCCAACAGAAGAAAATAGGATAAAGCATAAACATTGGCAAGTTAAATGTAAGACATTGATAAGACAGGCTAAGAGAGAATTTGAAAAGAAGTTGGCTGTAGAGGCAAAAACTCACAGTAAAAACTTTTTTAAATATATCCGAAGCAGAAAGCCTGTGAGGGAGTCAGTTGGACCGTTAGATGATCGAGGGGTTAAAGGGGCACTTAGAGAAGATAAGGCCATCGCGGAAAGATTAAATGATTTCTTTGCTTCGGTGTTTACTGAAGAGGATGTTGGGGAGGTACCCGTAATGGAGAAGGTTTTCATGGGTAATGATTCAGATGGACTGAATCAAATCACGGTGAACCTAGAAGATGTGGTAGGCCTGATTGACAAACTGAAGAGTAGTAAATCACCTGGACCGGATGGTATATACCCCAGAGTTCTGAAGGAACTAAAAAATGAAATTTCAGACCTATTAGTAAAAATTTGTAACTTATCATTAAAATCATCCATTGTACCTGAAGACTGGAGGATAGCAAATGTAACCCCAATATTTAAAAAGGGCTCCAGGGGCGATCCGGGAAACTACAGACCGGTTAGCCTGACTTCAGTGCCAGGAAAAATAGTGGAAAGTGTTCTAAACATCAAAATCACAGAACATATAGAAAGACATGGTTTAATGGAACAAAGTCAGCATGGCTTTACCCAGGGCAAGTCTTGCCTCACAAATCTGCTTCACTTTTTTGAAGGAGTTAATAAACATGTGGATAAAGGTGAACCGGTAGATATAGTATACTTGGATTTTCAGAAGGCGTTTGACAAAGTTCCTCATGAGAGGCTTCTAGGAAAAGTAAAAAGTCATGGGATAGGTGGTGATGTCCTTTCGTGGATTGCAAACTGGCTAAAAGACAGGAAACAGAGAGTAGGATTAAATGGGCAATTTTCTCAGTGGAAGGGAGTGGACAGTGGAGTGCCTCAGGGATCTGTATTGGGACCCTTACTGTTCAATATATTTATAAATGATCTGGAAAGAAATACGACGAGTGAGATAATCAAATTTGCAGATGACACAAAATTGTGCAGAGTAGTTAAATCACAAGCAGATTGTGATAAATTGCAGGAAGACCTTGTGAGACTGGAAAATTGGGCATCCAAATGGCAGATGAAATTTAATGTGGATAAGTGCAAGGTGATGCATATAGGGAAAAATAACCCATGCTATAATTACACGATGTTGGGTTCCATATTAGGTGCTACAACCCAAGAAAGAGATCTAGGTGTCATAGTGGATAACACATTGAAATCGTCGGTTCAGTGTGCTGCGGCAGTCAAAAAAGCAAACAGAATGTTGGGAATTATTAGAAAAGGAATGATGAATAAAACGGAAAATGTCATAATGCCTCTGTATCGCTCCATGGTGAGACCGCACCTTGAATACTGTGTACAATTCTGGTCGCCGCATCTCAAAAAAGATATAATTGCGATGGAGAAGGTACAGAGAAGGGCTACCAAAATGATAAGGGGAATGGAACAACTCCCCTATGAGGAAAGACTAAAGAGGTTAGGACTTTTCAGCTTGGAGAAGAGACGACTGAGGGGGGATATGATAGAGGTGTTTAAAATCATGAGAGGTCTAGAACGGGTAGATGTGAATCGGTTATTTACTCTTTCGGATAGTAGAAGGACTAGGGGACACTCCATGAAGTTAGCATGGGGCACATTTAAAACTAATCGGAGAAAGTTCTTTTTTACTCAACGCACAATTAAACTCTGGAATTTGTTGCCAGAGAATTTGGTTTGTGCAGTTAGTATAGCTGTGTTTAAAAAAGGATTGGATAAGTTCTTGGAGGAGAAGTCCATTACCTGCTATTAAGTTCACTTAGAGAATAGCCACTGCCATTAACAATGGTTACATGGAATAGACTTAGTTTTTGGGTACTTGCCAGGTTCTTATGGCCTGGATTGGCCACTGTTGGAAACAGGATGCTGGGCTTGATGGACCCTTGGTCTGACCCAGTATGGCATTTTCTTATGTTCTTATGTTCTTATGTTCTTATGTTCTTATGTTCTTAAAGATACCTCTCTCCGAACCATGTGCTGCTGAGCGACTGTCGGCTTTCCCCTTTGTTCTAGTTTAAAAGCTGCTCTATCTCCTTTTTAAAGTTTAGCACCAGGAGTCTGGTTCCACCCTGGTTAAGGTGGAGCCCATCCCTTCGGAAGAGACTCCCTCTTCCCCAAAAGGTTCCCCAGTTCCTAACAAAACTGAATCCCTCTTCCTTGCATCATTGTCTCATCCATGCATTGAGACTCCGGAGCTCTGCCTGCCTCTGGTGACCTGCGCGTGGAACAGGGAGCATTTCAGAGAATGCTACCCTGGAGGTTCTGGATTTAATCTTTCTTCCTAAGAGCCTAAATTTGGCTTCCAGAATCTCCCTCCCACATTTTCCTATGTCGTTGATACCCACATGTATCACGACAGCCGGCTCCTCCCCAGCACTGTCTAAAATCCTATCTAGGTGACGCATGAGGTCCGCCACCTTCGCACCAGGTAGGCATGTTACCAGGCGATCCTCACACCCACCAGCCACCCAGCTATCTACATTCCTTATAATCGAATCACCAACTATGACGGCCAACCTAACCCTTCCCTCCTGGGCAGTAGGCCTTGGGGAGATATCCTCAGTGTGAAAGGACAATGCATCACCTGGAGAGCAGGTCCTTGCTACAGGATCCTTTCCTGCTGCACCTTGTTGATGCTTTCCCATCATGAGACCTTTTTCCTCAAAGGCAGCACCAGGGTTGCCAGTCTGAAATGTTGGGACTTGACTACAGTAGGATTGCATTCTACAGATGCTTCTAAAAATCATTGAGATGAATTAAGTAAATAAGGTGATGACATATTCAGTAGTTGACCATCAAAACAAGAGAAATGATAAGGAAAAGATTTACATAAACTTGGATCAATAGGTTGAGACTCATTCCATGCATTATCAAGAGGTAAAATCCAATTCAAAACACCACGAGGATATACAACCACATTATGAAGTTGAATACCAATGTTAACTATAGGATAAGTAACAGTATGTTCACACTGCCATGGAAGCAAGCTACCAATTGTACAACCAGTAAAAGAACAAGAAGGAACACTAACAGTCCACCAGTCTAAATTTTCAAGAGCAAATTAACTCCTGTCTTTCGATAGTAGATGGATGCCATATAGGCTCATCTGGTTTTTGTGACTGATCTTGTGCCTGCCTTCATGTGGTAACTGCTGCTATAAATACTTTAGCTCGTTTATCCACCTTGTTGTTCCAATATGATTCCTTATCTTGATTCTTCTGATGTGCCTTTTCATGTCTAACATGTAAAATCCCTGGATGTTTACTTGCCCAAGTATACAAATATTCCCATTGTTTTCACTGAGCTAATTCTTTCCCATCTATGGTATGCCATCCATGTTTTGCCCAATCTAATATCCAATATTGTAGGCCCTTAGCCACATAATCACTGTCTGTATATACATACAGTGCTGGAGGTGGATTAGGATAGAACTGTAAAGCCTGTTTAACTGCTTCAACTTCTGCATTTTGAGGGGATACATGTGTGTGTATTTTTCCTTTTATCTCAGCTCCAGCCAAATTTATGGCTGCATACTGAGTACGTCTTACCCCTTTTTCCCATACGGAACTACCATCAGTTAGCCAAATGTGTGGATGTAAATCTGCAGTATCAATCTCTGCTAATAATGGAGCTACTTTACACTGTGATATGTGAGTATCTTCTAATTCTCCCTTTTTCAATAAGTGCATGTGCCATCAAATCAGGTTTGTTTATTGTTTCACTAGTAACTCCTCTGTTAAGCAAAATAAGAGTCCATTGTGCTAATCTAGTTCCTGAAACTCTACCTCCTACCAACTGACCTGACAAAATATACTTCAAAGGACTATGCAGACACTGACTTGTTATAGGAGCTGTACCTGTCAGTGGTTCAAAAGTCTGAACTGCCCATACTGCAGCCAAGCCACAAGGATCAAAATGTAATTCTGTGCCCTGCAATTTCTGTGAATCATATGCAACTGGCACCAATTTAGCATCTTCATTTCTCTGTAAAAGCACAGCAGCAAGAGCTACATCGGATGTTGAAAGTCCAGTACCAAATGGCTTAGAACTATCTAGGAATTTAAGTGCTGGAGCTCTTAGCGCAGCTTGTTTTAATTGAGATAAAGCTTGTTTCATGCGCAGGTTCCAACAGCGGACGTTCAGGGAACACCACTGCCACCACACTTATGGAGCATTGGACAAATACAACACGCGACCTAATACGTGCTTCCCTCGCCACATCCACGTGGAAATCGTATTGCCGAGGCTATGAAGTAGTCGCCAAGTTCCTCCATGAGAGAGGCTGGAAGCAGGGCCCAATAAGCGAGGACCTACTAGCCAGTTATATTGCAGCTGCAAAATCGCGTGGAGCATCAAGACTCACCGTTCACAAATGTATGGCAGGATTTGCCTTTTTCATTAAAGCTCGTGGATGGGGAGATCCCACCAAATCATTCCTTCTCAAAAAAATGATGACGGGATGGGCGAGAAAAGACACGACAACCACCGATAGAAGACATCCCATCACACACACCATGCTCACTAAGTTATGGACACAATTGCCTGCCATTTGCGCTTCGCCTTTTGAAACCAGGCTATTCAGGCTAGCATTTTCCTTGGCATTCTTTGGCGCCTTCAGAGTGAGCGAACTGGTGGCTGCTAACAAGGATGACTGCGGAACCAGCGGGTTACTTTTCAAAAACGTCATTTACACCCCTACAAAAATCACGCTGACTATTCACAAATCAAAAACGGACCAGGCTGCTCGGGGCACGACCATCTCGCTTAACAAAGTTCCTGCCTGCTTTACATGTCCAGTACGTAACATGAAAAAATATCTTGACATCCGCCCTAACGGTGGAGCTCACTTGTTAATACATGCGAACGGCACGCCTCTCACTAGGTTCCAATTCTCCGCAATTCTCCGAGCTGCCATACATCAGATTAAAATGGACCCTAAACTCTTCACCACTCACTCGTTCCGCATTGGGGCCGCCACAAGTGCGGCAATTGCTGGGCTGCAAACTGAAGCGATCAAGAAAATTGGTCGCTGGCGTTCCAATGCCGTTCACTCCTATGTGCGATTGGACAGAGCTAACACAGTTCACAACACCTGTTAATTATTTAATCTTATTTTTCAGATGCCCGTCACCGTATTGCTTGGATTGTGGGACACTCTTACGTCCGATGGGCTGCAAAACGGGCTCGTGAACGAACTTACGGAACTCACTTGGGGCTCGCGCCTAAGGGCTGGCATATCGAATGGATGGGCAAGCCTGGAATGCTTTGGGAACAATTATTGCCCTCCCTACAACAACTTAAAGAAGTCAGAGCTCCTCCCACCATCTTAATAATTCACCTAGGAGGCAATGACTTGCTTACTATTACAGGGCGATGCTGCATCCAGCGTGTAAAGAGCGACCTCACCTCCATCTTATATCTATTCCCGAGTACAACGGTCTGTTGGTCAGATATCATTCACAGACCAAAATGGAAACTGTCAAAGCTGTGGGGTCGTGGGAGGAAGAAAATTAACAGACAGATAGGAGTCTGGTTGCAAAAAGTGGGAGGATTGCAGATACGCCATCAGTGGGCTGACGACATGTCCCCAGGTCTATTCAGACATGACTTGATACATCTTTCAGATATCGGATATGACATTTTCAATACAACCATACAAGATGTCATCGAGACCCTAGCCCCATAAAAATGGCCGCAGCTTTGAATTAGTGGGGGACACGAGGCAAGGGTACTTCCCTACCTCGTGTTTTGGCGGGTACCCGGGCCGGTGCAGGTGGATTACATGTGGTGCTGGTGTCATCACGCCTCGGCGGGGTAGCCGTGAGGGCCGGGAGGTGTATGAGGCGATGGCCCCCTTGCTCAGGAACAAGGCGGGGGGCCCTTATCGTCTGGCTGCCTTGCTTGGTCCATGCGGCGGGCAGCAGTAGAACCCCCTCCCCTGCCGGCGCGGGTATTTTTTATAAAAGTTATAACGTTATGTTTAAATAAAAGCTGCGGCCAATTTTATACCAACAACTGAGTCCGTCTAATCAACTGAAAGGTATTACAACAAAAGGGTAACGGTGTAGACGCTTAATGGAACTACTCTTAATATAACTGGAGACGAGCGACAAAAGAGCAAGTAGCAGCTGCTAACGTCAAGGTGGGCTCGGGGCAATACCTCGGGCCCACCCATGACGGCAGCGCACGCACGAGCGAGAGCGGCAGGGAAGGCTCAGCAGGGGGGGGGGGGGGGGGCGGGCCAAGCCGGTGATGGGTAGGGCGCGCCAATGGCGCCCTGGGATGACATCCATGGCCCTATAAAGGGGCCGCAATGCGGCAAAGCGCTCCTTTTGAATCCCCAGCCCAGAGAAAGCAACCCACCCACCCACCCAACGTTTCTGCCATACGTTCAGATAGAGATCATTGTTAGTCAGAAATTTCTGTATTTCTGTTCATTTTTGGGTTTGTCGCAGCTGATGGGGGCGGGTACCCGGGCCGGTGCAGGTGGATTACATGTGGTGCTGGTGTCATCACGCCACGGCGGGGTAGCCGTGAGGGCCGGGAGGTGTATGAGGCGATGGCCCCCTTGCTCGGGAACAAGGCGGGGGGCCCTTATCGTCTGGCTGCCTTGCTTGGTCCATGCGGCGGGCAGCAGTAGAACCCCCTCCCCTGCCGGCGCGGGTATTTTTTATAAAAGTTATTACGTTATGTTTAAATAAAAGCTGCGGCCAATTTTATACCAACAACTGAGTCTGTCTAATCAATTGAAAGGTATTACAACAAAAGGGTAACGGTGTAGACGCTTAATGGAACTACTCTTAATATAACTGGAGACGAGCGACAAAAGAGCAAGTGGCAGCTGCTAACGTCATGTTCTGGACCGCATTCCCACTGAGATTTCTTCTTTAACAGTTTGTTCATTGGGGCTGCTTTTTGTGCATATTGAAAAAATGTACAATCTCAAAAAATTAAATCCTCCTAATAGGACTCTAAGAGAATGAGCATCAGTTGGAGCAGGAGCTTCTACTAATGCTGTGACCTTTCTCTGATCAGCTTTTCTTCCTTCTTTACCTATAAGAGTACCCAAGTACTGCATTTGTTCTTGAACTAGCTGAGCCTTCTCCAGGTTAACCTTAAAACCTGTTTTTTGAATAAGCTCTAGTACCTTTTCTGTCCTCTCTTGTACTTCCTGTTTATTAACACCTGTAATAATATTATCATCCACATATGAATATACATGATCTTTGTCTGACTCTTCTAAGTTAGACAGCATTTGAGTTTCATGTGCATGAGCTATTGCAGGTGCATTGTGAAATCCCTGAGGAACTCTACAAAAATGTATTGTTTATCTTAAAATTGGAATGCAAAGTGCTTCTGACTCTCATATTGAATGGGGATTATTGAAAAAAACAGTTTACCAAATCTATCACTGAAAACCATTTGCATCGATCTTGAATCTTTTGTACCCATTCTGTAATATTAGCTACTACTGGTGCCATTTGAAGAGTACCTTTATTTACTCTCCTGTAATCAACTGTCATTCTCCAATTAATTCCATCAGCTTTTGTAACCGGCCAAATAGGTGAATTAAATGGTGAATTTGTTCTCCTAATTACCCCTTGTGCTAATAAGTCATCAATAATTTCTTTTAGACCTTTATGAGCTTCCGAGGGATAACTATATTGTTTCTGTGGTGGCACAAAATCTCCTACAATTTTAACACAAGCTTCAATTTTACCACAATCTGTGGGTTTTGTTGTCCATAAATTAGGATATTTATTTTGCCAATATTCCCTCTCTTCCTTACACATCATTCCACATACTTCAGTATGTGGAATGATGTGATGGAAACCATGCATCTCTCTGACTAATCTGCCAGAAAACACAATTGGGAAGATCTACTATGCATTGATGTTTCTTAAACCAATCTATCCCTAGTATCATATTATCCTGCATATCAGGGTTCTGAACCATAGGACCAACTAATTGTTTTCCTGCAATATTCACTGGTACTTTTCCCCATAAAATACCCTTTGAATCGTGGCCCTGAAAACTCTGTAAATGTACTGATCTGACTCTAATTCCTTCCTCTGGCTTACTACAAATTAATGTAATAGCTGCACCAGTGTCTAGTAAAGCAGTTATTTCTTTAGTTCCATGCCTGAAAGTCACTCTTGGTCTTCCTCCAGGATCCCACTATAACTGGCACAACTGGATCCACTTACAACATCTTGTGCTATCATGACCCTCAGGTGCCTCATTTCAATCTTCTTTCAAAAATTTTCCATACTCCACAGAATTAGAAAAATCCACAGCAGCATTTGGAACTTGTTTACAATTAAGTTGGAGAGCTCGAGCAATGATACTGGACGTGGGTTTCCCATTCCAATAATCACAATCCTCCCCATGCTGCATCATAATTTTCCAAGCCTGTACTCGATTATCATTTTCCTGTGTAGCATTTTCATACACTTTGTTATCCTACCACTGACTGAGAGAAGGATATAAAACTCCTCTGCCCCTTCCTACCATACCTCTACTTCTAACTCTACTTCTGCTCTTAACTGTGATCTCCATCCACCCTTATTACTATATGTAATATCTGTAATCCCTACTGAGGCTACACCTTTTTCTTACCCCCTTTTGGTAAGCCATAGTACATCTGAATCTGATGTACCTTTTCTCTCACTTCTGTCATTGTAGCTGAATGATTATCCTCCCATACAGAAAATCTATTGCTATAGTGGGGATGCAAACTAGCTACACAGTCTCTTAAGGCAGAAAAGCCATAAGCTACTTCATCTAAATTCTCTGCAGGAACATCTCCTCCTCCATTCCTGACTGGACGAGTATTCCCTGCCATAACATATAAAAGACCCCACTTGGTGATAAAATTATCTGGGTCTTCCTCTGATCCCTGAACTAGAGTAGCTGCTTTAACTTTAAGATCTTTCTGACCCATTGAACATCCCAATTGTGTCATTAGTTGTAATAATGGTTGACCAGGGACTGCAGCAATTCTCTCCACTATGTCCCTTATAGAATCATCTGCACATGCTAACATCAAATGTTGAACTTCCTTACTATCCAAATTATCCCTAAAAACAGTTCCCATAAATTTGATTAACCAATCTGACCATGTGCGTATTGTAAGGGGTCCTAGTTCTTTCCCTAGGGCTTGCATATCTACAGGTGACAAACTCTGAGTGGTTGTTGTAGTAGTGGTGGTGGGGGCATCATTATCCCATCTCCACCTGGAGTAGTGGCAATGGAAGTGCGGGTGACGACTGCAACAGGGTGGGATGTACCATCTGGATCCCAACTCCAGATATCACCATTCCATTTGTCTGAAAAATCACCATCACATTTGCCATCCTCACAAGAGATAGCAGCTGTTTGGGCTCTATGCATATTCACTGCTTCAGTCAGTTTCTTAAGATGAGACTCACAGCGCTCATGATCTACAGGATTATGTCCCTGTTCTAAAGATAACTTCTTTACAAGTCCCTGCAATATGGAATTTTCATTCTGGAGTTTTTCCTGATCCCCTGTCATTAGCTCTAAATTTAAAATCTGAGCTTGTGCATCTCTGTATGCTATTTTTAAATGTTCTATGTTTGCTTGAGAAGAATGGGCAAGTAATTTCCAAATTTCCTGCTTATCTTTTAAATATTTTGTCTCATGTGCTAAAGCTATCACCTGCTCCTTTAATGTTGTATTTTCTTTACATACTTTACTAGCAGAATTCCACAATTACCACAAACAACTAGAAATCTGTTTCTGACTATTCGTCACTGAATAGAGATTGCAATATGCTTCAAGCTGAGATTCCAAATCAAGTACCGAATTGATTACATCTGTACAGGAATCATTCAAAGGGCAAGGACCTGAATTCTGTATTATCTGCCTCAGGAGGGAGGGGATATCCACTCCTGGATATTTATTCTTTACCTTTTGTTCCTGTTTCGTGCTATTCTTACACTTAAACATGATTAGTTAACAATAATATTAACTCAAACAGAACACCAGACAGCTATATCCTTCAGGGAACACCCAGACAAACATATGTCCCCCTATATCCTTCAGGAACTCCTTATATTTAGAACACAGGTGGGGGGGGGGGTCTTATTTATTCTTTCTTACTTTCCTATAAACTCCCCCTTCTACTGTAACCTTTACGGAACTTACCTTACAGAACCTTCCTTTAGTAATTAAAGAGCAACAAGCCCCAACCATTTCACGGTGTTACTAGTAGAATTCCTCAAATTCCTATGTCTAAATAATTTCCAAAATATTTAATGGTGCACCACACAACACAAACATACAAATATACAACCTATCAGGGAGAATTATTTAAAACTCTGCTTTTATTCCTATCCCCCTCGCATTCTCCACCAATCTTGTTACTATTTTAGTTTGATAAGGAATAATTCACAGACACAAATTGATATACATTTTTAATAAACAGATTGGTAAAATTGGACTTGCTATATCTTTTCATGTTTCTTTAATATACACTTAGAATATACTTTAAATATAATAAGACAATAATTGTATATAATTCCTTATCCTATTATCTTTCTCGGGATCTTTTAAGCTGTAGCTGGCCAGGTTATTGATACTCACAGTGAGGAGGTTAACAAAGTGATACAGGATGATGTCTTCTGGGTGTGTGTGTGTGTGTGTCTCTCTCTTTCTGCCTCCAAATCAATGATAATGTTGCACCCTGTATTATAGTTTCCCAAGTGTAATCAAGGACAGATGTTCTTTTCTGATTGGTCATAAATTGAAGTTCTTTTTGTCAAATATGGTTTTGTACCAGAATAGCAAGTTCTTTTTGTCATATATGGTTTTATGCCAGAATAGCCCCAGCCAAATAAGAATCAATTATTAGCATAACTATTCTGTACCATATAGCAACTTATGTTCTTCTGGATTATTTCTGACCAACCAATCAGTGACTACATCAATGACTGTATCTATGATACATCCATGGCTGATAGAAAGACTCCAAATGTAAGCTATTTTAGCTCACTCCAAAAGTCATTGGGCCGAATTTTAAAAGGGTTACGTGCATAAGGTACGCGTGTAACCCTTCTAAAACGGCCCTGCGCGTGCTGAGCCTATATTGCATAGGCTTCCGGCGCGCGCAAAGCCCCGGGATGCACGTACGTCCCGGGGCTTTCTTGGGGTGGGTGTGTCAAGGGGTGTGACACGGTCGGCACATCATCCAGGGGCATGTCGGGGGGTGTGACGTGGTCGGCGAGTCATCCGGGGGTGGTGCCGCGGGCGTGGTTTTGGCCCAGGGTGTTCCAGGGGCATGGCCACGGCCTCCAGACCAGCCCCCAGACTGGAACATGGTGCGCAGCAGCCGGCCCAGCGCGGGCAAAGTTACGCCTACCTCTAGCAGGTGTAACTTGTGCGATCGAGATGGGGGGGTTTAGATAGGGCCAGGGGGGTGGGTTAGGTAGGGGAAGGGAGGGGAAGGTGGGGGGAGCAGAAGGAAAGTTCCCTCTGAGGCCGCTCCAATTTTGGAGCGGCCTCGGAGGGAACGGGCAGCATGCGCAGGGCTCGGCGCACAAGTTGCACAAATGTGCACCCCCTTGCACGCGCCAACCCCGGATTTTATAAGATACGCGCGGCTACGTGCGTATCTTATAAAATCCGGTGTACTTTTGTTCGCGCCTGGTGTGCAAACAAAAGTACGTACGCGCACTGTGTTTTAAAATGTACCCCATTGTCAGTCTACTAACATTCCAATGTCCAGTATACTGTTTCCAAAATCCATTATCTCCGAGCAAATGCAGAAACTTTAAATCTTCAGCCTTTAAGTTTTACTAGTATCCATTGTATCAAATACAATATTATAACAAGTAAAGAAATCAAAGAAATTTATTTATTTATTTAAAAATATTTCTATACCGCTTTTCCAAACAAGGTTTAGTCAAAACGGTGTACAAAAGATACAAATCATAAAAATAAAAATAAAATAACTATTAAAAATTACACAAATCTTATAATAAAATAAGAATACAATAAAACAAGTTCATAAATTATTAAATCATAACAAAAACAAGATAAGTGCCATCTTCTACATTTAGCAGTATATGAGGGGAAAACTGAAAAATGGATGGTTATGATGTGTAAAGTGGTTAATGTTTATTTGAGGTAATTTTGAAAGCAATCTGAAAATAGGTGGGTTTTTAAGGATTTCTTGAAGTGAATTGGATTGGAAATAACCTCATCATCCCACAACGTCATCGGGAGGGGATGCCCCCGAGTTTCCCGCCATGATGTAGACAAAAGGAGGCCCTGCATGCACCTAGGTGATTCCAGAAGTAAGATGGAGCGCCCACGCCGTCCCAGGGACACGAGGGAGGTTGGCGGAGGTTGCCACTCTTCCAATGATTGACGGTGCAGGGAAAAAAGAGGTGAGGTATATAGGACGGGCGCAACAGTACCCCCCTTCTTAGGGCCCCTCCCCGGGGGTTTCAGCTTCCTGGGATGAGCCAGATGAAATTGTTTAATCAGTTCTTTGTCCAGGATGTTTCTGGCAGGCTCCCAGCTTTTCCTCTGTTCCGAATCCTTCCCAGGATATTACGTATTCCCATTGTCTTCCATGTTTCCACACATAAAGAATATCATCAACCTGCTAGGTAATGTCCTCCTCGGCAGCAAGGGGTTGCAACTCAGGTGTCTTCTTAGAAAACACTGATAAGATGAGTGGTTTTAGAAGAGAAATGTGGAAGGTGTTGTGGATCTTTAGAGATGATGGTAACTGTAAGCTGTGCGTTACTGGACCCCAGGCGATGGACTATAGGAAAAGGTCCTATATACCGAGGTGCAAAGCGAACTGAAGGCAATTTGAGATTAAGGAAGCAGGTACTAAGCCATACTTTGGTCTCTGGGCTGTAGCTGTGGAGCTACTCTGTGATGGGCTTCATAAAACTTCTTCGCTTGTAGTCCAGCTTTATAGAGAAGTCCTTTTGTATGTTTCCCATAGCTGATGTAACATCTGTGCTGAGCTTGGTTTGTCCGTGGCTTGCGGATGAGAACCAGATAAAAATCTAGAGAGATATCAAATTTCTTACAGAGAGATCTCCAGAATTTGGCTGTGAATTGTACTCCTCGGTCAGAGAGGATGTGCTTAGGCATGCCATGTAACCGGAAGATATGACAGATGAAAAGTTTCACCAGTTCGGGAGCAGATGGTAATCCAGGTAATGCCACAAAATGAGCCATTTTGGAAAACCGGTCAACAGTGACCCAAATGCTGTTGTTACCACTAGACACCAGTAGGTCAATGATAAAGTCCGTGGATATATGTGTCCACGGTTCGCTGGGAGCAGGCAAAGGTTGGAGAAGTCCCCAGGGACAACCGGCAGGTGGCTTCTGTCTTGCACACGTAGAGCATGATTCTACTTAGGTCCGTATGTCCTCCTTCATTGATGGCCAGGATGACCTGCAAGGACAAAATCATGAACCCATCTGAGGACTTTCTTCCTGAGTGCCCGGGGTACCACTGTTCTTCTAGCTGGGACTGTGTGTGTGGCTGTGAGGAGCACCTTGGTAGGGTCAATGATATGATGCAGATTGTCCGGGGTGTCGTCTGGTGTAAACGAGCGGGAAAGAGCATTCGCACGGGTGTTCTTATCTGCTGGGCGATACCTCAAAAGTAAGTTGAATCTGTTGAAAAATAATGACCAGCGGGCTTGTCTGTGGTTCAAGCGTTGCGCATGATATAAATATTCAAGGTTTTTATGATCCGTAAAAATCATTATCTGGTGTTGAGCACCCTTGAGCCATGGGTGCCACTCTTCAAACACCAATTTGATTGCAAGTAGCTCTTTACCTCCTATACTGTAGTTTTGCTTGGCAGGGGAAAAGCGCCGGGAGAAAAAAGAGCGTGGATGGAGCATATGGGTGCCACTATGCTGGCTGAGGACAGCGCCTACTCCAAATTCCAAGGCATCTACCTTGACTACAAAAGGTTGTCGAGGATCAGGGTGGCGTAGACATGGCTCCTGAAGAAACACCTTTTTGAGCTCCTGGAAGGCAGTTAAGGCGTCGGGGGACCATTGAGAAGGATTGGCTCCCTTGCATGTCATGGCAGTCAGAGGCGCGGTCAAGGTGGAGTAGTGATGAATGAATGATCTATAGTAGTTGGTGAAGCTGAGGAAGCGGCATAGAGCCTTTAGACCAGTAGGTTGGGGCCAGTCCCAAATGCTCTTGGTCTTTTGCGGATCTATCTGGAACTCCTGACTGGATACAACATATCCCAAAAAAGGAACAGACTCCTGGTGGAAAGCACACTTCTCTAATTTGGCGTATAGATGATTATCTCTGAGTCTCTGAAAAACCTTGGAGACATCCAAATGGTGAGTCTGGAGATTCTGCGAAAAGACCAATATATCGTCCAAATACACTACTACGCAGTCATACAACATGTCTCTGAAGATTTCATTCATCATGTTTTGGATCATGGCCGGGGCATTGCAAAGGCCAAAGGGCATGACCAAGTATTCAAAATGGCCGTCGTGGGTATTGAATGCTGTTTTCCATTCATCGCCCTGGCATATGCGAACTAGATTATATGCTCCTTTAAGGTCCAGCTTTGTGAATATATTTGGAGCCGATCAAAAAGTTCAGAAATCAATAGCAGTGGATAGCGGTCCTTCATGGTGATCTCATTCAAGCTATCGTAGTCTAATCATGGGCGAAGAGATCCGTCCTTCTTACCCACGAAAAATAATCCGGCTCTAGCCGGGGACTTTGAAGGCCGGAGGAAGCCCTTTGCCAAGTTCTTCTGAATGTAAGTAGATATAGCCTTAGTTTCAGATAGAGAAAGTGGATGCACCCTTCCTTTAGGAGGTTTGGAACCCGGAACTAATTTGATGGCGCAGTCAAAGGATCGGTGAGGTGGCAAGGTATCTGCTGCTTGTTTAGAAAACACATCCTTATAAGACTGGTACTGTGGAGGTAAACCTGGAAGGGAGGTGGTGGTAGCCAAACAAGGCATAGGAGTCACTGCCTCTAGGCATCTTCTGTGGCAGGCTTTTCCCCATTGGGATAGATTGAGGGTACTCCAATTGAATTGGGGTGAATGGATCTGGAGCCATGGTATTCCGAGTACCACTGGATGTATAGCCTTATCCAGGACTAAAAATGCAATGGTCTCAGAGTGCAGAGACCCTGTACGGAGATGAAGAGGCTGAGTGGTGTAAGAGACCTCACCAGGCAAAGGCTCGCCATGTATCGATGACAGTAGTAGAGGTGTGGGTTCCGAACAATAGGGATTCGTAGGTGCTCTATGAGTTGGCGAAGTATGAAATTCCCACTGGCCCCAGAGTCCATGAGGGCTGGAGTGTGGAATTCGAGGGCATCCAAAATGATAGAGACTGGAAGTGTCAGTGGAGGAGATGGAGAGGTTAGACCTAGGAAGAGTCCTCTGGGGGATCCTAGGTCTGCAAGTTTCACAGACAGATAGGACAGGAGGGTATCGCATGGCTAGGTTGTCCGCAGTACATGCAAAGGCAAAGTCTCTTTCGATAACGTCTCTCTTTTGATGTAAGATGGCTCCACCCTAGTTGCATTGGCTCTTCTTCCTCGATATTGGGTGCAGGAGTGGTCTGAGTAACTGGCATTGGACGAGGGTGAGATACTCCAGATGACATCTTCTTGGAACTCTTTATCTCTTGAGAGCGTTCGAGCAATCGACGATCGATTCATCCAGCGACATTAATGAGAGAGTCCAAGGCTTCAGGAAGATTACGTGCCGCTAATTTGTCTTTGATGCGAGAGTTAAGACCCTCCAGGAAAACAGCCCATAGGCAACCCAGGTCCCAATGCAATTTAGAGGATAAGGTTTTAAACTCAATAACATAATCAGTCAAATGTTTGATACCTTGTTGTAAGTGTAGAAGGGCTGATCCAGCAACAGTCTTATGGGCAGGATCGTCAAATACAGAATGAAAGAGTGTGAGAAATCCCGTCAAACCCTGGAGTATAGGGTCATTACATTCCCAGAGGGGTAAAGCCCAGGCCAGGGCATTTCCATCTAGAAGTGATAGCATGTATGTAGCTTTGGAGGCTACGTCTGGAAAATAAGTAGTTAGGTTGAAGCAAAAAGTGCATAGAGCACTGATTTAGAAAGCCCCTACAAAACAGGGGATCACCTGTAAAGCATGTAGGCGCTGGCAAGGGTATGGAGAGACGTACAGGTGTCACCAGTGGAGAGGAAATGGCCTTGTCAGGTGTTCCTATGGAGTTCAGCTGGGAGTTTAGCTGATTAAAGGCATTAGCCAGAGTCTCTAGTGTCCTTTGTTGTTCGGCAAGACGTGGGCCAGGCCAGGAATGGCCTTCAGGGCTAAGAGCTGAGCCGGGTCCATGGAGTTAGCAATCTGTTATGACTTTGTTGGAAATTGTGAACCCTGGGCCAAGATGAGAGATGTTTCCGCCCATAGGGAGGAGCCCTGTGGGCCTCACCGTTGATAGGCGAGGTCTCAGCGACATAGGACACAACTGTAAAGCGCTTTTATTAGGGAGAAAATATAATGCATAACCCAAGGAGCAGGAAATGCAATAAGACAGTTCTTGAGCAAGATATACTCAGGGTAGTACTGTAGATGAGAAGGTCTGGTAGTGGCCCACAGCATAGGGTACACCAGGAGATTCCTGTAGGCTGGTGGAGACACCTCCAAGAACAGATCCGGTAGTGGTCCGCAGTGCGGAGTATGCTGAGGATAGTTGTTCAGTAGATGAAGTAGCAGAGGTCTGGAGATACCGGAACCAGGTAGAGGATCTTGAGTAGTGATAACAATACCCTGTAGCTCAGGATAGGCAGAAGAGGTATGCTGATCAATGGTAGTGGCCCGAGGAACGGGGTACACCGTGGAATTCCAGCAATGTAGACAGCGTAGGAAGCTGAAGAAGGTACTCACAGAAGGAAGTTCCAGGAGCGGAACCCAAAGGTTTAGTTAAGCGAAGTCCAAGGCAGAAAGGCCCTCCAAGTAGCAGATAGCCAAGACATGGTAGTACCCCCGTGGAGCGGGTACCCAGAGCATCCCAATGCCACGAGTAGATACTGGAACAGAAGTTCCCAATGTGGAGCGGATTTAACAATGAGCGAACTCCTTGCTAACTCGTCTTAGCAGTGGGCCCGTCAGCTGCCTTAAGTATACCAGTGGGTTAACGTCATCAGGAGGGATGCCACTGAGTTTCCCGCCATGACGTAGACAAAAGGAGGCCCTGCACGCGCACCTAGGTGATTCCAGAAGTAAAATGATGGTCGGCAGCGCCCACGCTGTCCCGGGGACACCGGGGAGGTCGGTGTTGGTTGGCGGAGGTCGCCACTCTTCCAATGATTGATGGTGCAGGCAAAAAAGAGGTGAGTATGAGAGGTTGCAGCCATCTGCGACCGATGGGCGCAACAGGGAACTTACAGATGTCCTGACAACTGCTCTGGCTGACCTTTTCAATGCTTCTTTAGAGTTGGGAGTAATCCTAGAGGACTGAAGACTGGTGGTTGTGGATCCTATTCATAAAAGTGGAAGTAAGGAGGAGGCTGGGAACTACAGACCAGTTAATCTAACCTCTGTTATGAGCAAATTATAGAATCGCTGCTAATAAAGAGGAATCCAGTGGCTTGCAAAATCCCAGGTGCATGGTTTTACCAGTGGTAAATCCTCATGGATGAATCTGATCAATTTTGTTGATTGGGTGACCAGAGATATGGATCAAGGGAGAGCGCGTGATGATCTCAGTAAGGCCTTTGATACGGTTCCACAAAGAAGATTTAAAAATAAATTGAATGCCCTTGGTAATGGGATCTAGAGTGATTGACTAGATTAGAAACTGGCTGAGTGGGAGGCCACAAAAGGTAGTGGTAAATGGAGTTTTTTCTGAGGAGGTGGGTGTTACTTGAGGTGTGCCTCAAGGATCGGTTCTTGGACCGGTCCTTTTCTACATATTTGTGAATGTCATAATGGAAAAAATATCTAGAAAAATTTCTCTTTTTGCTGATGATACAAACATCTGTGACAGGATGGATATCCAGGAAGGTGTGAAACATGAAGAGAGATCTAATGAAGCTTGAGGAATGGTCTAGGAGCTGCCAGATAAGATTAAATGCTAAAAAAAAGCATTTAAGGTGCAAAATTACAAAGGGAAAGTATAGTATTGGAAATGAAATTCTTCTAGGCACAAAGGAAGAGTGGGATTTGGGGGTGATTGTATCTGATGATCTTAAAATGACCAAACAGTGATAGCAAAAGTCAGAAAGATACTTGGCTGCATAGGGAGAGGAATGGTCAGCAGAGAATGAGAGGTGATATTATTCCTGAATAGGTCCCTGGTAGACCTCATTTGGAATTCTGTGTACAATTCTGGAGACTGCACTTTCAAAAGGATATAAACAGGATGGAGGCAGTCCAAAGGGTAGTTACTAAAGTATGTTTTTCATTGAAAAACATATAGGGACAGACTTTAGCTCTAAAAACATTTCTGAGTAAAAAGTAAAGACATGATAGAAACATGTATATACCACCAAAGTATCAATGCACAGGACATGGGCCTTAATAGAAAGAAGGCACTGGAACAAGGGGGTAATGGGATGAGGGTGAAAGGGGGTAGTCTCAAGAAATGTTTATATACAGAGAGGATGGTAGATACATGGAATGGCCTCTTAGTGGATGGAGGTGGTAGAGACAAAAGCAGCATCAAAATTCAAGAAAGCATAGGATAAATCAGGGGATTTCTAAAGAAGTGATGGGAATTACTATGCTAAATTAATTGGGCAGATGGGCAGACTAGATGGGCCAATCGGTCTTTTTCTGCCATCATGTTTCTATATTTCATGGGCTCCATTGACAAATGCAAAGGAGCTCATGTGGTCAAATGATGCCATTCTGAAACTTGGCACCAGTAGGGCAAGAATAAGTAGGGATCTCTCTTGCCCTCAGACCACTCCTTTGATTGGGTAAGCTTTTGGGTGCAGGGGGATAGGGGTGGGCCCCTAATGGTATTTTAATACTTTTTGAGGGCAAAGGGGCAAATCAGGAAGAAGGTAAGGTTTCCTACTGGACCTTTTTTAAACCTTTACAGCCTGCAAGGGTTGGGGAGGACAAGCAGAGGGAGAGGGTGTTCACTGGGACCACGGGGACATTTTTGATACTCTTGGGTGGGTGATGGGATATTTCATATGGGCTGTGAGGTCCCTGTAACACCAGGAGCCAATGCACAGTTCTTGGGCCAACTTCATCTGTTGCAAGGGCCAGGAGTGCATGAAATTCCCAGCCATGAGAATATGCCAAAAATATCTTGTGCAATTTTTCTACAGATACTAGGGATGTGCAGACAAAAAGTGTTCGTTGAATTGTTGATAAGTTTTGTGGGGTGTCGATTTCGTTCAATATGGACTTATGGAGAATTCCATAAGTTGAGGATCTGTCCATACTTTTCCCGGTTCCCTAAATAAAAATTTAAACCCCCCCACCCTCCTTAATCCCCCCCCCAAGACTTACCAAAACTCCCTGGTGGTCCAGCGGGGAGTCAGGAAGCCATACCTGCACTCCTTTGCGATTTCCTCACGGCGCCGATAGCCTGTGTCACAGGGGCTGCCCTTGCTATTGGTCATCCCCTGTCACATGGTCACCGGCGCCATCTTGTGCTCCTACCACGTGACAGGTAGGTCATGTGGCAGGAGGTCGCTCCGGGACCCCCGCCGGACCCAACCGGAACTTTTGGCCAGCTTTGGGGGGCCTCCTGACCCCCCAAGCTGGCCAAAAGTTCCGGTTGGGTCCAACGGGGGTCCGGGAGCAGAGGCGTGGAGGAGCACGTGACGTCGGCGTGATGTCGGCGTCACGTGCTCCTCGCAAAGGAATACAGGGATGGCTTCCTGACTCCCCGCTGGACCACCAGGGAGTTTTGGTAAGTCTTGGGGGGGTCAGGAGGGTGGGGGGTTTAAGTATTTATTTAGGTTCAACGTATTCAACATAGCTATGTTGAATAAGTTGGAAGTCGCGATGCGTTGTGCATCAAACCTTTTTTTTCTCTTTTAAAAATATAAGTTGCGTTTTACATATGCGTTCAAAACGAATGCACACCCCGATACTAAAGAGCTTGAGCTCATTAAAATCTATAACAAAACTGCATGCAGACGAGCCTCTAACCCATGGTAAATACTATGGGTTAAAAAATCGACCTTACAATGAACTCACATGGAGTTATCACCTTAGTCACAGAAGCAAAAGCTATTGAGCAACTGCATACTAAATAACTGTATCACCCACTCCAGACAAGATGTTAACCACGGCATGCACATGCTATAAATAGGACTAGCTGACAGGAAGCAGCTTGGGGGCAGAAATGGAGCAGTTCTGGCTACTGCAGTAGAAAGGTACAAGTCCAAAACTAGAGAGGCAGAGGAGTCAAAACAATAAAAATGAAAACGATTTTCCCTATGAAACTATACGTAATAAATTTTAGAAAAATGTGAAAAAGGGGGATAAGACTTTAAACACCAACCGATGACAAGGAATCAAATCTTGGCTTTCGATTTTTAAATAAAAGTTGCTTAGTAGGCTGATTGCCACGTTCAATGTTTGTTACAAGATTTCACACCAGATTAGAAACTATTCATGAATGGATACCTGGACTTTATAAGATCAAATGTTTCCTGGTGCAGCCATCTTTGGAGAAATATTAGCCGTGTCAAATTATCATTAATTAACATTGAGGTTTCTTTTCTCCAGATAAGTCTTTTTAAAAATTGAAACATTTTTCTCACATTAAGGAGGGTTTTCAGATTGATAATTGTTGAAAGCTAAGAGGTGATTTCTTGACAGCAGTTGCTCTCTGATATCTTTTCTTCCTTTCCTTTTTTTCTTAAATGTTTTTAATATGAGTGTGTTTATTTACGTTTCATGTGGATTCTTTTTCCTTTTTATTTACTGCAGCAGAAAGCCAGTAACTTTCCACAGTCTTCATGCAGTAGTAATGGTGAAGACCATATGCATTCCTCTATTTTATACTGTATATTTGTGGATAGAAGAGATTGAAGTGATAGTAAAATAGCACAAATCATGCAATAAACAGCGCACAGGTAAGAAAAACCATAGCACATAGGTATTATTAATACTCAATCCCTATTTTCCATTAGGATGCCTAATAAAATGTAGTAAAACTTATTTTTTTTTTAGCAATTATGTGATCTATATATCATTAACTTAATGAATCAGATGGCAAACATAATTTATAAAACTTTTCTGCATGCAGTTTAGTGAATTGGCTCCAATGCTAAGCATGCATCAAGCTTCTTTAACAGAGAAAGCAGGATGTAGCCTAATTAGAACTATTGAAGGTTATTTGACTAACCATTACATGTTGCTGTAAGAGTAGTTTATGGTTCTCAGCTGATTCACCATTGCTCATGGGATGGTAATAAAGTGCCTGCAACACTCCAAGTCCTGGACAAACTGAATTTAACGAACACAAATCGAGCCTAAACCAGGATTTAGACTTAACTCTGGCAGTGCAGAGAAAATGTTGTGTTAGTACTATTATGATAGGCATTCTCCCAGGGGCAGCTCAAGGCAATCTGATGCCTGAGGCAAGGGATGAGATGGTGCCCCCCTCTCGCTCTGCCCCCTCTCGTCCTGCCCCTTTCCCTTTTCCTCACACACCCATACATGCATACACACATATATACACTCATTCACTTCTGTCCTTTTCCATAAACACATGATACACACACACTCTCTCATATATACACAGACACCCCCCACCCTCTCATATATACACACACACACCCCACCACACTCTCATACACACCTCCCACCACACTCTCATACACACCACCACACCCACCCTCACCCCATACACCCCATACACCCCCTCACCCACTCACCCATACATACACACACCCTTATCCACCCTCCCTCTCATATACACACTCACCCTTTCATATATACATACATATACACCTTCCACCCTCTCAAATGCATACACACGCCATCTCATACACACTCACAAGCTGCATCCCCGCCCCCCAAACTAGCTGCCACACACACACATGCACAAATTGTACGTTTTCTTGTTCTTCAGCCACTGCTGGCTTGGGATCTGGCGGCGGCCTGCAGCTATTTTTTTTTATTTCTTTGCTGCCTCCTTTCTCTTTCTTTGTCTGCTGCCAGCTTGGGCTCCGGCGGCAGCCCAAAGTCTCTTTTTTTCTTTTTTGATGATCTGCCATGGCTTCTTTTTCCTTTCTCCGCCACTGGCAGCCTGGAATCTGGTGGCGGCAGCACGCGCACATGGCCTCTTTCTTGTTCGTTCACCAGCGGCTGCCACCAGCTCCAGCAGCGGTCTTTCTTTTTTTTTTTCCTTGGCTGCTCGCACCCACGCTCTTCTTTTAATTTCTTGGTCGCCGGTGACCTAAGGGCTGGAGGTGGCCCACTGCCTCCTTTTTTTCCCCGCTGCTGCCAGTCTGGTATCCAGCAATGGGCCTCGGTCTCCTTTCCCTTTCTTTGGATGACACTAGCCTGGGCTCCGCAGGTGGCCCACAGTCTCTCTTCTCTTCTTTTGGATGCTGGCAGCTGGTGGTCTGTCTTCTCTTTGTCTCCACACTGCCAGCACTACAGGTTTTCCTCCTGAATGAAGGTGGCTGTGGAAGGAAGATTTCAGGGGGCAATTTTGCTGCCTCAAAATCTTGGCACCTGATGTGGCCTCCTCACCCTGCCTCATTATAGAACCACCCCTGCATTTTTCCCTCCACTAGGAAAACATGCAGCAATGACCTACAGAGAATAATGTAATATCCTCTATTGACAATGGTTTTGCAGAGGTGGACCCTTAGCCAGAGGTGGAGTTGATGCTACCCGTGTCAATTTGTATCATTTTAACGATAAATCGTTAGAATTCCTATTGTATCGTGTTCTTTAATGATTTAAGACGATTTTAAAATTATCGGACGATAATTTTAATCGTTGAAAAACGATTCACATCCCTACTATTAACTGCTATTAATCTAATTCCTTCTACTCTCAATGGTCCTGAATTATTCTCCCTGTTCATTGTAACTTTCATTTTCATAATTTATGGTTTTTCCCCTGGTTGTGATGTAAACCGGTATGATAAGACATGGTCTTGAGCATCGGTATATTAAAAATAATTAAATAAATAAATAAATAATCAAGTTTAAATTATGTTTAAATTCCTAGCTCCTTTTCTCTGCTCCAAGTTGTGTAATTCCCTTGTTTTATTGTAACTGCAAACTTTTCTCACACCTGTTAATGTTTATTATTATTATTTATTATTAACTTATTATTACTTTGTTCCTTCACCTCTTGTTAATTGTAAACCGGCATGATGCGATATTCATCGCGAATGCCAGTATAGAAAAACTTAAAATAAATAAAAAATAAATAAATACGTTTATTTAGGAAATAGCCACTGCTATTAATTGCATCAGTAGCATGGGATCTTCTTAGTGTTTGGGTAATTGCCAGGTTCTTGTGGCCTGGTTTGGCCTCTGTTGGAAACAGGATGCTGGGCTTGATGGACCCTTGGTCTGACCCAGCATGGCAATTTCTTATTTTCTTATGTTCTTATGACATTATCACCTTCTCTTCCCTTCCCTTTTTCAACCTCCTGGAATCAACTTCCTTTCCTCTCCCTCCCCCCCCCCCCCACCTCCTGGCACCATCAGCTTCCCCTCCCTCTCCCCTCCCTCTCCCCTTACACCCCTGGCACACTCAGTTGTCTTCTTCCAACTCCCCTCCAAGTTCTGGAAATGGCAAAAATCATCCAACAGAATGAGGCCACCAGCTCTTGCAAGACTAGGGGCTTCACGCAGTTCCAATTATAGTGTAAAACCGATAGAGGGGGAGCAGCAGACATAAGAACATTAAACACTTTTCTCCAACCCTCTCTTGCCGACTGGAGGACATCCTGCATGCCAGTTGTAGGGAGGAAAAAAAATGAAGACTGTCATCGGGTTCAGTCTAGTTGCTGGAAAAAAATGTCAGGGCACATCTGTGCTTTAGCCGCAGCACACGAGTGTCAGTTGGAAACAATGCTCTATGCAGTCCTCCAACACACCAGCACTGAGTCAGGGGAAAGCTTACAGGAAGCAGTCAATGATAGGTAGAAGCCACAGAAGCAGGCCCATAAATTCTTTATTTTTGAATAAAATTTAAGTAGTTATAAATTTTCTGAGTCTGTCTGGATTCTGACACAAAAGAGTATTCTGAAGATATATAGTTGCTTTTCAAATTAGTCATTTATTTATTTAGATATTTTATATACCATCTTTCCATGTAGGGATCACAACGGTTTACAAAATTAACATTCATAACTAAAATCATCAAATAGTGAACAGGCATTAACATCTATCAAATGAATTGTTCAGTACATCTAGGATATATAGCATGATGTATAAAATAAATAAAAAATAACAAATTTCACATATTAGTCAGTACGTTGAGTTTTACAATCTCTTGTTAAATTTGTTCATCAAGCATCAATTAGTATCTTTGTCCTTCTTGTTATTGTAGATCTATAATTTCTGATGTTTAAGTCAGCTTGTATGCATTTTTGAATAGCCATGTTTTTAGATCACATTTAAATCTCTTTCTATCTCATATCAAACATAATATCTCAGGTAGAGAGTTCCAAATTTTTGGACCTGCTATGGAAAACACAAGATCTCTTACATGTGTCAGGTGTGTACCCCATATTGTAGGAACAGTCAGAAGTCCTTTATTTTGAAATCTTAATGTTTGCTGCAGGGTGTATGGTTGTATTGTCACACCTATCATATTGTTGTTAATCGAGTGGATGATTTTGAGTATTAATGTTAATACTTTAAAATAGATTCGGGATTGTACTGTTAGCCAGTGCAGTGAAATCAGCGAGGGTGAAATGTGATCAAATTTCCTAATTCCTAACAATAGTTTACCTGAGGCATTTTGTAGTACTAGTAATAGTTTTAAGAGGTATGTGGGAAGACCAAGAAATAAGGAGTTGCAGTAGTCTAGGTCTGAGAAAATTAGATTTTGCAAAACAGTTCAGAAATCTTCGAAAGTTAATAAAGGTTTCAACCAATGTACTCAATGCAACTTGGCTTAACCTGTATTAATTAATTTATTGATGTACTCTTTCATAGTAAGGTTCTCATCTAGCTGGATACCTAAGTCCCATACTTGATTTGAGGGAGTAATTTGAAAATTACTTAGGTCTAGATTAGCTATTGGAGAGTTTCTACTTAATCAAATGATTTCAGTCTTTTTAGGGTTTAATGTTAGGTTAAGTTGCAAAGTTCCTGCTGTATTACTTTCATATAAGTTGATAGTATTGATTCAGTATTTTCAAGTGATTTGGAGAATGGGATGTAAAACTGTATGTCATCAGCATATAGGAAGAATGTGATTCCTAAATCCACCAGTAATTTGCACAGTGGGAGCATATAAATAATGAATAGTGTTGCTGAGAAGGATGAGCCTTGGGGGACACCTGTATCAATATGGTAGGTATCAGATATGTGATTGTCCAGTTTGACTTGGAATGTTCCATTCGATGGAAAGGAAGAGAACCATTTGAGAATACTACCTTCAGTCACAATGTTGCTGCACTGATGGCAGAACAGAGTATGGTCCACAGTGTCAAAGGCAGCTTTTAAGTCGATTAGCACAAGAAAATAAAATTCATCCGCATCAAATCCTCATAAGACAGAGTCCATTAATGAGAGGAGTAGTGTCTCAGTTGAATGATGTTTCCTAAATCCGAATTGATTTGGGTAGAGAATATCTTGGTCTTCCAAATGATTTACAAGTTAGGATAATACTGCTTTTCAAGTACTTTCGATAGTAAAGACAAATTAGAGTTGGAGGATAGTTGCCCCAATCATCGATTCTATCAGTTTTATCTTTAGAGATAGGCTTTTCACAGCTTTTTTTAACCCTTGTGATACAATTCCTTCTGAGAGAGAGTGATTAATTAATGTTGTGATTCTCGGAGTGATAACACAGTGTACTTGTTTCAAGGAATTTGCTGGAATTGGGTCATGTGAGTGAGTGGCAGGCTTAATCTTAACAATGATTTGACTGATTTCAACATTAGTTACTCTGTTGAACATGAACTACTTAACCACTTCGTGTGAATCTTCAGTTCCTATTGCAAGAGAACAGTTAGGGAATTGTGTTTTTAACTTATTGATTTTATCTAAAAAGGATGTGGCATATTCATTGTAAGCAGCCTTTGAGAAGTTATAGTTCTTGTATGTTGTGCTTTTTAAGTGAGAAGAATAAGCAATGGCAGTATAAGAAAATATTTCTCCACACAGTTATATTAGAGAAATCTTATAGCAATTTTGTGAACTGGAGGCCTTATAGTAGTGCTTTTAAGTCTTTTGTTTATTGAGATATATTAAAACATTATAAAGGAGATATAAACCAAACCATCATAAAGGAAATATAAACCAAACATTATAAAGGAGATATAAACAAAACCATATTAATTCATATCACAGTTTGTCCTATTTTTCTTTCTAAGTTTAAATATTAAAATAGTTTTAAAACTCACACTTCATATTTTCAGTGCATGAAATTATTGCACACAATTTACCTTCTGTTGCATAATTGTTCTTTGTTGCTTGATTTTCCTAATGGTGCATCATCTTTTGACCTTTTTCAAAGTCTATGATCCAAATTTAGATCCCAATCTCTGGATAAAAAAACATTGATTTATAGCAATTCAGACCTCTGTCAAAATGATTTATCCAAAATCATTTTGACAGAGGTTTATCAACTGGCTAGCATTTGTCCAGTTCCTAGCTTCTCTTTTAACTTACTGGGACCCTATGCATATACAACTTTTTAAAAATATCACCTACGAAACTGAGTTGTAGTTTCTTTATCTCCTGGCCTATCTAAAACATCCTCCAGACTGACTTTCGTGATTAAAAGTGTGCTCCTAAAGCTGGCTGCTGAGAAGAGAAGACTTGCGGGAGGGGCCAGAGGAAACTGAAATGCAAGCACTTTTTAATTTTAAATGAACTCCTGCCCCAGTTTAAATTTGTTTTAACTGTGGGCTAATGAGGGACCCTCCAAGAAGATATGTCTTTAAAAGAATGCCTGTCTTTTAAAAATGTATTGTATTATTGTTTGGTGAAATTCTGCATAATTAATGATTCTCAACGTAACTGAAATTCTTTTTTGTACATCAACCTGCACAACTGACATTTAATTACTATTTATTTTTAAGAGGGGCTTCACAATAAAGCACTTCCTTGAATAGGGTGTTAGTATATCTACAAATATAAACCTTCATTAGCCGATCACGTTGTAGGGATTCTTCCTGCCATCTAATAATTTACAATACTATTGCATCAAATGTAACTAATTCTGTTATGCTAGTTCTTGTTTTTATTATAGGGATGCATTTCACTATACTTGTACAGATTATTCAGAGGCAGGAAAAAATCTAATATGAACATTTTTTTTCCTTTCCTACTGAAAAAAAATTGTTAAAATATTTTGAAGATGGTAAATGATATTTAAGAAAAAGCACATACAAAAGAACTCCATATATTATCTATGGCTTGAGTATAGTGTTGAAAAGCCACATGTAATTTATTCCAGCAACAGTTTCTATCTAATTTGCAACAGAATAATTAGGATAGTTATTTTAGTTTTGGAGAAGACTGCATAAAAAAGGAAATGAATAAATAGCAGTGAAACAAGTCAGCACTACTGTGCTCTTAATGTTGAATCCACTTTCAAATATCACTGTGTTATGTTTTCAGAAAGTAGTTTCTTTTTTTCTTCCTAAATATTTTTGTTATTAATAAAGACATTGTATCTCTTTTTATTTTGTGAGGAATTTCTGCCATAATGTGCTGGTTTTGTTTGAAATATTCAATGGACTTTATCGCTTATTAGAAAGAGACCTGATACATAGTGGTAGCACGGGCAGCACAGTTCTCCCTTGCCAACAAATCAAGAAACAGTTCTGCAGATAGTGGATACAATTGGCTGCAGCTTTATTTAACATTATTTATAGTGTAATGCCACCTAATACATAGATTTGTGATTTAATACAGCACAAATACATACAGTTATGCCTCCTTTCCATCTGCCCTCCTGCCAGGTCCAGCTTATTAGCCAGGCAGTCATGTTCTTTAAGATCAATCCAATGGGGCTACTAGCCCACTTTTATGATCCTTGGCCTATATGGTGTGCCCCTATAATGGTCAGCAACAATCTGCTCAAGTAAGGGAGATGTACTCTCAAGGTCCACAACCAGGGTATCCCAGCCAGCAGCATCGTGAGGCCATGTCTGCCATGAGGTACTTCACAACCTGTGGCAGCACAAAGTCTGGGTCTTTTAACTCCAGTTTCCATCTGCCAGCCCAGTCAAAGGTTGACCATAAAACTACAATTGTTATGGTCGTGGACCCTTGGGCCGGCTGAGACGGTAGATGGTATACTGTGGGAACCCACAGGAAGCATCGTAGCTGGGAGGTGGCGCTGAAGAGACTCTGGAGGAGACTTCACCACCGAAAAGCCGAGGCCCCCCCAGGAGGAGCCCGTAGGGACCCGGGCCTCTTGGACTTAGGCGGGACCCTATGCGACCAAGGATCCAGGCAGTGGCCGAAGAAGTGGATGGTGAGGGCGGCTGGACCCAGGAAGCTGGAAGAGTCTTCGCCCTCGGAAGCCCGCGGCTCCCCCGGGAGGAGCCCGTGAGAGCCCAAACCGCTGGAACTTAGGAGAATCCTCTGGGCCAGCAAGTACCGGATACCTGAGGCGGTGGAAGAAGCCAAGTCGGAGTCCAGGAACGAAGCTGGGTCAGAAGCCAAAAGTCAGAGATCCAAACTAAAGCCAGGGGCGAAAGCTGAAGACGAGTCAGGAGATGAAGTTGGGTCAGAAGCCAGAAGTCTGAAGAGAAGATCCAAGATCAAAGCTGTAACTAGAGACCCAGGGACTGAGTGAACCTCATTGCAAGGCGAGGTTTAGGCCAAGCTTCAGGGTTTAAATACCCTGCAGCGTCTGACGACATCCATGGGCATCCTCTGGCTTTTCCTGCGCTGGCCCCTTCAAATTCTGAGCCCTGCGCGCGCCTAGGGGGCGGGGACAGGCGCATTGGGATGTCGGCGACTCCCTCGAGGAGGGAGAGCCGCGGCTGAGGCATAGGCAGGCCGAATCGGGACCGCAGTGGCCCGGGCCGGCCTCGAGGTGAGTGGAGGATCCAGGGCATGGCCCTGGGCCATAACAACAATACTCTTGGGGTCTTGCTTGGTCCTTGTGGGCTCTGCTGATGTTCTTGGTGACTCGCTCTCTATGCCAGAGGTGGGAAAACATTTTTTAAAGAGGGACACAATACTGGTGCTTATTGGAGCTGGGGCAGGAGTACCCCTTAGAACTTTGTGAGTGGGGAGGAGGAGTTGTATGTCCCCCTTAGAACTTTGTGAGCAACAACCATACCAATAAAAAGTTAATTCAACACAATTAACTAATAGAATAACATCAAATAGTTAAAAACTCATTTAAAAATGTTCCAAATGCCCATAAAATATTTCAAAACAGCTACATCAAATAATACCCAATAATTAAAACTAGTAAGGATTTAAAAAAAAAAAAAAAAATCCCCATTCTCCATACCTGGGAACTTTTGATTTCCAGATGCCCTGAGATTGTCATGGATTATCAGGCACACACACACACACACTCACACTTCTAAGGGGGTTGGGTTTGAAGTCTAACGGAGTTGCATTTACAAAAGCTGAATGCCCTTATTAAGATTGAGGAAATCATTGGGAACATACAGTCAGCTAAATTACTGAAGGCCCCGGGTTTGGACAGTTTCAATGCAGAATTTTTCAAACTCTTGATAGACCATATCCCACCCATACTTAGCCGAGTCTTTGCGTCTCTTATCAAACAAGGCACATACCCACCGGGAATTAACAAAACTGCTATTATTGTGCTTCCCAAACCTGGCAAAGACTCTACCCTAGTTGTGTCCTATCGACCAATATCACTGTTAAATTTTGACCAAAAGCTGCTGGCAAAAATATTGGCTAACAGATTGGCAGCGATCCTGCCAGACTATATTAGCCCCTTGTCAAGCGGGGTTTGTGCGTGGCCGTTATGCGGTGAATAATGTTCAAGAATAGCAACCCTTTTATGGTTATTAGCTTCGACAATGAAAAGGCTTTTGAAAGAGTGTAATGGAAGTACCTTTTTGGCCTTTTAGGTGGGATGGGCTTGGAAGGTTTATTTTTAGAAGGGATACTGCTGCTATATTTTAACCCTGTTGCAGCAGTAGTAGTCAATGGGGACCTCTCTGAAGACTTTTTGATTTATAGAGGGGTGAAGCAGGGTTATCCCCTGTCATCTTTATTATTTGTCTTATCTTTGGACCAATATTGTTGGCCATACAGCAACATATCTTTATTCGGGGTTTGGAGATGGGCCCCTTGAACTTCAAGTATGCAGCATTTGCTGACGATTTGTTGGTATTTCTTAAGGAGCCCTTTCATTCCCTTACCTATTTGTTACCCCTTATTGTTGCGCTGGAGGTAGACTCTTGGCCTGGTGCAGGATTGGTACAGCCCTCTGGTCAGACCCAGAGAGTGCCTGCCACCAGGAGGCGGAACACACGAGGAGACAGTGGCTAGCTGGAGCTTCGCCAATAACAGCCCAGGGTTTCCGCAGGTTGAGCCCTTGGGTACCCGGACCGCCTGGACTTAGGTGGGCCTCAGGAGGTCTCCCAGAGAGGTAGTGGAAGGGTGTGCCCACCACGAGCAAGGGTACACGGCTGATGCAGAGAGGATGGACCAGACCCAAACTGAAAGCTCCGGAGACCTCAGGGAGGTAACAGTTCAGGAAGGCTCTCCAGGAGACACAGGCAGCTCCTGCAGGTCTGGTCGGGTGAAGGCCGTGGATGGAATCCAAGCAGGTTGTTCTGGTAATCACGTCAACTGGGTGGGCAGCTAAGGGGTGCCCTGGCCCTAATGAGGGACCTTCAGCTTTTTTTTAAAGGTTTGGAGGGGTGTGGGGGGGGGGGGTTCGGGGAGTAGGTGGGGTGCCTGGAGTTGTGGGGAGGTCCTTGAACCTCAAATGATTTATTTCATACCTTTTGAGGGAGAGGAAAAGGATGCTGGAGAGTACACTATACCCCAATGACTATAGGTGACTATTGGGGTGAGGGGGTACTCCTGAACCCCAGATAACTTTAATGTTTGACTTATGAGAGTGGGAGGGAGTCCTTCACAGCACGTGATTTTTAAAGTTTTATTTTACAGGAAGGAGTCAAATCCGCCTCGAGTGGCAGCCCCTGGTTGATCTGGGAGTCAGCCCTGACCCCCGTTCAACTTATCTTTCAGCCGCAACTTTTGTTTTTGTTATCTTGCAGCCCTTTAAATGTTATGCGGGAGCTTTGAGACCCCTACTGGGATCCCAGGGCTTTAACATTACATTTAATGAATTTGGAAATGGTGTTGTTATTTTATCAGAGCTAACTACATTCTTGGTCGACCTTGATAAAATATTAGCATCACATTGACTAATAATGACCTGCTTTGCATGCATTTGCATTATTTGTGCATGCAATTTTCATGCAAAGAAGTTCATTGTTATAGGGGAGGCTACTACAGCTGGACTAATCAAATTATCGCATATATCATGCGATATCGCTGTCGTAGTGCTCTATCATGTGATTATATAGCATATATTGAACGATATATGTTGTTTAACATGTTAAAGCATTACCGCTGCTTGACATATCACCCAGTTAGACGGCTAGCTCAATTCCTCCCAGTTATGCCCCCATAATGACCCTTACTTAGCCAGCTAAATTCTAGCTAGCTATCTTATTAACCAACTAGAATTTAACCGAATAAGTGCCCAAATATTTTTTGCTGGCTAACTTCTGAGTTATCCAATAAATAGTTTTGAATATAGAACTCATAAAGGTCTAAATAGCTAGCCATGGATATTCAGTGCCATATGTGCACCTATGTGTGTACCTAGAATTTAAGCGTATAAGTAGGAAGCATCCCAGAGGTGGGGAGGAGGCATTTCGGGGCGGGCCAAAGTTAGCCACTTAACTAATGCAGCTAACTTTGGTCGACTCATAGGACTTCCATAAAGTTAGCCAGTTTAATGTAACCGGCTAACTTTAAGAAAGCTGGAGATATTCAGCAGCGTGACTGCACCACTGAATATCCCCGTTAAGTTAGCTAGATACCTACATTCGGCTAACTTAAGGCCTCATTCAATAACCATTTTTTCCATAGACACAAAAAGGGAGACAATCCTTAGTGAATCGGGCCCATAACTAGCCACTCAGCAGCTGAATATCAACTTCAAAGTATTTAACGGGATATATAAACTTCTAATCTTAAGAACATAAGAATTTGACATTCTGGGTCAGACCAAGGGTCCATCAAACCTAGTATCCTGTTTCCAACAGTGGCCAATCCAGCTTACAAGTACCTGGCAAGTGCCCAAACACTAAGTAGTAGGGATGTGAATCGGGCTTCAGATGATTGAAAATATCGTCGATATTTTCAAAATCGTCAGAAATCGGGGGCTCCCCCAAAACGATAGGAAAGCCCCACGATATTGATCATGGGGGTTCCCTTATCGTTTATGGGGGAGGGCGGGAAAAACGGCACACAAAAATAACCCCTAAACCCACCCCGACCCTTTAAAAGTAACCCCTTAGCTTCCCCCATCCTCCCGACCCCCCCCAAAAAACGTTTTACAGGTACCTTGTGGTCCAGTGGGGGTCCCGGGAGCGATCTCCCACAATCTCCTGCTCCGAGCCGTCCTCCCGCTCCTGGGCTGCCACTAATCAAAATGGTGCCGATGGCCCTTTGCCCTTACCATGTGACAGGGTATCCGTGCCATTGGCCGGATCCTGTCACATGGTAGGAGCACTGCATGGCTGGCGCTATCTTGTGCTCCTACCATGTGACAGGGGCTGACCAATGGCACCGGTAGCCCCTGTGACATAGTAAGGGCAAAGGCTATCGGCGCCATTTTGAATACTGGCAGCCGACAGTCCGAGTGCAGGAGGTCGCTCCCGGACCCCCGCTGGACTTTTGGCAAGTCTTATGGGGGTCAGGAGGGTCCCCCAAGACTTGCCAAAAGCCCTGGTGGTCCAGCGGGGGTCTGGGAGCGATCTCCTGCACTCGGGCCATCGGCTGCCAGTAATCAAAAAGGCGCCGATGGCCTTTGCCCTTACCATGTGACAGGGTATCCATGCCATTGGCCGGATCCTGTCACATGGTAGGAGCACTGGCTGATCGGCGCCATCTTGTGCTCCTACCTTGTGGCAGGGGCTGACCAATGGCACTGGTAGCCCCTGTGACATAGTGAGGGCAAAGGTAGCGCCGGCGCCATTTTGAATATTGGCAATACGGCGCGAGTGCAGGAGGTCGCTCCCGGACCCCCGCTGGACTTTTGGCATGTCTTGTGGGGGTCAGGAGGCCCCCCCAAGCTGGCCAAAAGTCCCTGGGGGTCCAGCGGGGGTCCGGGAGCGATCTCCTGCACTCGTGACGTCGGGTGACAGGAACCAAAATGGCGCCGGCGCTACCTTTGCCCTGTCATATGGTAAGGGCAAAGGGCCACCGGCGCCATTTCTATTAATGCAGCCGTGGCCCGAGAGCGGGAGATCGCGGGAGATCGCGCCGGGACCCCCCCACTGGATCCCAGGTAATTTAAAACATTTTGGGGGGGTTCGGGAGGGTGGGGGATTTGTTTTAAAGGGTTGGGGTGGGTTTTAGGGTTGTTTTGGTGTGCCGGTTTTCCTGCCCTCCCCCTTCCCCGATTTACGATTTTTTGATGATAAATTGGGGGAATTGTTATTGTATCGCGGCTCTAACGATTTTTGACGATTTAAAATATATCTGACGATTGTTTTAAATCGTCAAAAATGATTCACATCCCTATTAACAACCTGCTTTTTTTTTAGTTCTTAGGGATAATTTGGAAATCTTTAGCTCAGGTGATGTTTTACATATAGGCACATGGACTACATTTGCTTTTATTGGAGCTCTCTGTTGGGATGCCCTAACTCTCCTGTTTCATTAGTATCCTTCAAGGATACATTTCTCAGAACCATGCACTGCTGAGTGACTGTCGGCTTTTCCTCTTGTTCTAGTTTAAAAACTGCTCTATCTCCTTTTTAAAAGTTAGTACCAGCAGCTTGGTTCCTCTCTGGTTAAGGTAGAGCCCATCCTTTCGGAAAAGTCTCCCCCTTCCCCAAAAGTTTCCCCAGTTCCTTACAAAACTGAATCCCTCTTCCCTGCACCATTGTCTCATTCACGCATTGAGACTCAGGAGCTCTGCCTGCCTCTGGGGACCTGCATGTGGAATAGGAAGCATTTCAGAGAATGCTACCCTGAAGTAGAGATGTGCATTCATTTTTGCCGAATTGGAAAATTGCAACGAAATTGTCTAATTCGGCATGTTTCAGGGAGCCCGAAAAAAATCAGGATTTTCCTGTTTTTTCGCAAAAATTCGTTTTTCCGATTAGTGCGCACTAACGGGAGTCAGTGCGCGCTAACTCCCCGTTAGTGCGCGCTAACTCCCGTTAGCACGCACTAACAAAAAGTAACAAAATCTAACGGTTTTTGTTAGTGCGCGCTAACGAGGAGTTAGCGCGCACTAACTAAAAATCGATTTTTTGTGAAAAAAAAGACCCGAACCGACAAAAAAATGACTTTTTCCATGGCGGCCGAAAAATGAAGAACGACACGAACACAAAAAATGATGCACATCTCTACCCTGGAGTTTTGGATTTCAGCTTTCTACCTAAAATCCTAAATTTGGCTTCCAGAACCTCTCCCACATTTTCCTATGTTGTTGGTGTTTAGCTACACATTGCTTCCCATTTTTCTACATTGGGTCCCCTTTTTAAAATATCACTTTCTGGTAATGCAGGTATTCAGAATGTGTTTATTATTCTAAGTTATAATATTGTGAACTAATTATGAATAGAGCATTTACTTTTCCAAGACTTTGATCTGGCAGACTGTGGAACTTAATGGGAGGGCTCTGAGTGGCCAGCAATACCAGCATCATGCTAATTTAGATAGTTGCACAGCATAGTGGTTCCAGTGGTTTCAAACTGCTGTGTCGCCACAGCATTAGCACAAAAATATCACCACTGGCAACTTAGGTTCCTTGTTAGGCTCCACAGCTTGCCAAATTAAAATCCCTGAAAAAGCAAAATCCTTATTATGAACCAATTAACTTCATCCTTCTGTATTAAGAAGCTACAAATTCCTATAGAATAACAGGTAGTTTAGCATGTTTCTGCACCTCCAGAGTCAGGTTCCATGCAAAAAGCCACTCCCTGGTTTTCATCAACCATTATAGCCTTCGATTGCAACCATAAAACAGGCTTTTATTAGCCATGCTGCAAAGTGTATGCCTTTTCTAGAGTACAGCTACTTACAAGTTTCCTGTCTGGTGAGAATGAGGAGATCATTCTGTAGATTGTTATAGTGCAGTGAAACCTGGCTTTAAAAAGCTGTAGTAGATCTTATGAAATCCATGCTTTAAAAAAAGCCATTTCCATGCAATACTTCAATGTGTTTCATTAGTTATAGCTTGTGTAGGTGGATGAGGCACCAGCGGTTTCAGTTTTTTTTTTTATCTTTCCCTGTTGAAAACCTACAAAATATTGGTAATGTATTCTTGTTAAATGTCAAACCACTGATTTGTGGTTTCATCATTAGACTTTCTTTTGCATACTAGGGTGGCATGGAACATGGAAATCTTTATACTTGATGCTTCAGCTTGTTTTTATTTTTCAAAGATTCATTTTTTTTCTCACTCTTTGCATGTTGCAGTGTAGTAATTATATTAGTGTACAAGTCTATGAAGACATAAATGTGAATTATCACTTGTGTTACATAATTCAGCATCTCATTGTCACTATTTCCAGTATTGCATCTGAAAAACTGTTATAAATTGCCTTGAGCTAAAATAGCAAAGACAGCTTAGAAATAAAAAAATGATTAAATTATCATGTTTGCAGGGATTTTACGTAAGGACTTTTTTTAGAGTACTGGCTATTTAAAAATGGTGAGCCAGTGCAAACATTACATTGATTAATTGGACTGTCCATGGGATTCAAGCCACACTCGCATGGACAACATTGTATATGCAGAGCTAATTATCTGCAAATGTTTTCATAGGAAGGATCACTTTAAAAGAAAAAGCCGTGAACCCATATTTGTGTGCATATGGGCTTGCATGCACATGTACGTGAATTTTATAAACAAATCGGAAGCCGATCCAGTTGGCTGTGATACAGTAAAAACAATGAGAATCGGACGATCAGAAGAAGCCCTTTATTTCAATGCCCGACTCTGGCCGAGTTTCGCTCATAGAGCTGCCTCAGAGTGTTCTGCAGACACTAATGATATTGTGACATTGTGACAGTGTGACAGCAGCCCTGCAGGCATATTTTAAGTCCTGCTAATTGAATTGCCCCTGAGGCAGCTCTATGAGCGAAACTCGGCCAGAGTCGGGCATTGAAATAAAGGGCTTCTTCTGATCGTCCGATTCTCATTGTTTTTACTGTATCACAGCCCTGTGAATTTTATAATGCACGCACCTATATGCATGCAAAATATAAAATATGCTTGAGTTGCACTTGTACCTTATGCATTAACTTTGAACATACATTTATTCATGAATCATACACGTGCATGTTTTTCCGTGATGTGCAGGATGGGTTCATTCCATGATGCCTCCGCCAGCACGGTAGGCCAATTTCACCGCCAGGGATATGTCACAACTGGCATCCCTGGTGGTGACTGATGAGCATCTGCTGTTCTGGGTCAAGGGATTTTGTCACAATACTAGGACCATGAAGTAGGCCTGGAAAGAGAATTTAGTCACAGAGAATTTAGTCAGAGTCTTTTACCCACATGGGGTAAGTAGATCTTGGATGTTAAGGGTAGGTATTATTTATTTATTTATTTATTTATTTATTTATTTATTTAAACTATTTTTTTCACCTATAGCAATATATGCTAGCAAATTACAGTGATTAAGAAAAACCATCAAAATAAAAATTAAAATACAAGCATTAGAAATATATTACTAACACAAAATATGTACCGAAACATTTAACAAACAAAATACATATGGCTACCTGACTCTGACTCTTTTCTTGGACACTAGGTATAGTCATATTAGGAGCTACCAAAAGCCTCTAAACAGCTGTTTATGAAACCTCGCTACATCATTCAAGGACCGCAGGGTAACGTGTTTCAGAGTGTTGGCCCGGTATGAAAAAAAGCATGCTGCCTAATCTCAGTTCCAAGGATTTTCTAAGCAGGGGGCAAGGACAAAAGCATTTTGCTTGGGGTGTGTAAATGAAGGCAATGGGGTGTGTATTGAGAAGAGTGTGTATAGGTGGTTACTAGGGGAAGCAATAGTGGTGTGGGTTGGGGATTGGGACTCATAAGGATGTGTAGGGGAACTAGGGACAATAGGGGAATGGGGCGGGGATTGATGAGAGTGTATATGGTGGTCACAGGAGCAATAGGCTGTGGGGATAAGGGTGGGAACTGATAAAAGTATGTAGGGGGGCATTAAGGAGCAATAGGAGTGTGGGGATTTGGGTGGAGATTGATAAGCGTGTGTAGGGGGCACTAAGGGGGCATTGTAGCCTATAGGAGGGACAAGAGGCAGTAGGTATGTATGGATGCTATAACAGGTTTACATTCCATTAACGGCAAGATCAATGTACATGTGTTGCTAAATTTATATATTTAAAGAGTGAATTCTTAGGTAAAGAGGAATTTAACCCATAGTCACTAGTTGTTAGTGTTCGTGGTAGTTGTGGGTGGATCCTTGGGCCGGTGGCAGATGACCACACCCCCGGGGTAAGATCCCGAGAGGGACCACTGGTCAGGCTCAGACTATGGAGACAGACACACACTAGTTACTTTATTAAACAGTATATGGAACCACCAGAGGTGGCAGTAGTGAGCTGGAAGTGCCCGGCTGGGCTATAGTCCCTCAGATACTGGAACAGCGATCCTGGATAACTGAGCTGTAGAGAAACTGAATATAGTGAGTAGGCAGAGTATGCAGAGTTCAGGAACAGAACCTTGATGGTAACACTCACACAATAGTCTCTTAGAAGCAGCCCAGTAGCTGGAATGAAGTAGCCCTCGAGGAGCGAGTACCTAAGTCCAGGGAATACTCTGAGAGAGCGATGGTAACTCACTGGTGTTGTAGGCAGGGATGACTTCCTGGCAGAAGTGATATTCAGTAGCAAGTCCGGGAACGAGGGCCCTCAAGGAGCGAGTACCGATTCCAGTCTGCAATCTGAAAAGCAAAGAGAAAGTGAGGCCCCCGAGGAGCGGTTACTCCTGGTAAGTCCGAGGAGGCAGAGTAGCAAGGTATGCGGAGAGTGAATCCCATCTGCCGATACCTGGAGGAAAGCCCTTGCTAACCCTCTTCTTTAGCGATTTCTGAGACCTTAAATATCCGGTGAGGATGACATCACCTCAGGGGATGCCCCTGAGGTTCGCGCCACTGCTGGTACTTGAGTCGGGGCCGCGCAGCGCGCGCACCCTTAGGCTCCTAGGAAACATGGCAGTGTACAGCGTCCAGGAGGAGAACGGCATGATGATGCCGTGGCAGTCAAACTTCCAACAGGCAAAGAGGGAGTCGCCAAAGAGGTAAGGTGGGCATAGTGGAGATGTTGGGCAGCGACGGTCGCAACACTAGTATAGTTAAGGTCCAGTTACAAGAGAGAATTTCCTTAGGGACATGTAATAGATTTAATGGTGGCCCCGATGACAGAGTAAACATAAGAACATAAGAACATGCCATACTGGGTCAGACCAAGGGTCCATCAAGCCCAGCATCCTGTTTCCAACAGTGGCCAATCCAGGCCATAAGAACCTGGCAAGTACCCAAAAACTAAGTCTATTCCATGTTACTGTTGCTAGTAATAGCAGTGGCTATTTTCTAAGTCAACTTAATTAATAGCAAGTAATGGACTTCTCCTTCAAGAACCTATCCAATCCTTTTTTAAACACAGCTACACTAACTGCACGAACCACATCCTCTGGCAACAAATTCCAGAACTTAATTGTGTGTTGAGTGAAAAAGAATTTTCTCCGATTAGTTTTAAATGTGCCACATGCTAACTTCATGGAGTGCCCCCTAGTCTTTCTATTATCTGAAAGAGGATTCACATCTACCCATTCTAGACCTCTCATGATTTTAAACACCTCTATCATATCCCCCCTCAGTCATCTCTTCTCCAAGCTGAAAAGTCCTAACCTCTTTAGTCTTTCCTCATAGGGGAGCTGTTCCATTCCCCTTATCATTTTGGTCCCCTTCTCTGTACCTAATCCATCGCAACTATATCTTTTTTGAGATGCGGCGAACAGAATTGTACACAGTATTCAAGGTGCGGTCTCACCATGGAGCAATACAGAGGCATTATGACATTTTCCGTTTTATTCGCCAATCCCTTTCTAATAATTCCCAACATTCTGTTTATTTTTTTACTGCTGCAGCACACTGAACCGACGATTTCCATGTGTTATCCATTATGACGCCTAGATCTCTTTCTTGGGTGGTAGCACCTAATATGGAGCCTAACATTGTGTAACTATAGCATGGGTTATTTTTCCCTATATGCATCAGCTTACACTTATCCACATTAAATTTCATCTGCCATTTCGTGATCCCAATTTTCCAGTCTCACAAGGTCTTCCTGCAATTTATCACAATCTGCTTGTGATTTAACTACTCTGAACAATTTTGTATCATCTGCAAATTTGATTACCTCACTCGTCGTATTTCTTTCCAGATCATTTATAAATATATTGAAAAGTAAGGGTGCCAATACAGATAACTGAGGCACTCCACTGCCCACTCCCTTCCACTGAGAAAATTGTCCATTTAATCCTACTCTCTGTTTCCTGTCTTTTAGCCAGTTTGTAATCCACAAAAGGTCATCGCCACCTATCCCATTACTTTTTACTTTTCCTAGAAGCCTCCCATGAGGAACTTTGTCAAATACCTTCTGAAAATCCAAGTACACTACATCTACCGGTTCACCTTTATCCACATGTTTATTAACTCCTTCAAAAAAGTGAAGCAGATTTGTGAGGCAGAGGACTTTGTTCCATTAAACCATGTCTTTCTATATGTTCTGTGATTGTGATATTAAGAACACTTTCCACTATTTTTCCTGGCACTGAAGCCAGGCTAACTGGTCTGTAGTTTCCCGGATCACCCATGGAGCCCTTTTTAAATAATGGGGTTACATTAGCTATCCTCCAGTCTTCAGGTACAATGGATGATTTTAATGATAGGTTACAAATTTTTACTAATAAGTCTGAAATTTTATTTTTGAGTTCCTTGAGAACTCTGGGGTTTATGCCATCCAGTCCAGGTGATTTACTACTCTTCAGTTTGTCAATCAAGCCTACCATATCTTCTAGGGTCACCGTGATTTGGTTCAGTCCATCTGAATCATTACCCATGAAAACCTTTTCCGGTACAGGTACCTCCCCAACATCCTCTTCAGTAAACACCGAAGCAAAAAAATAATTTAATCTTTCCACAATGGCCTTATCTTCTCTAATTGCCTCTTTAACACCTCAATCATCTAACGGTCCAACTGACTCCCTCACAGGCTTTCTGCTTCAGATATATTTTTAAAACTTTTACTGTGAGTTTTTGCCTCTACGGCCAACTTCTTTTCAAATTGTCTTTTAGCCTGTCTTATCAATGTCTTACATTTCACTTGCCAACGCTTATGCATTATCCTATTTTCTTCTGTTGGATCCTTCTTCCAATTTTGAATGAAGTTCTTTTGGCTAAAATAGTTCTTTCACCTTCCCTTTTAACCATGCCGATAATCGAATTGCCTTCTTTCCACCTTTCTTAATGTGTGGAATACATCTGGATTGTGCTTCTAGGATAGTATTTTTTAAGAATGACCACGTTTCTTGCACACTTTTTACCTTTGTAGCTGCTCCTTTCAGTTTTTTTCTATTTTTTCTTTTATCAAAGTTTCTCTTTTGAGAGTTTAGCACAAGAGCCCGTGGATATGCTTACTGTCCCCCTTCCAGTCATTAATTCAAATTTGATCATTTTATGGTCACTATTGCCAAGCGGCCACACCACCGTTACCTCTCTCACCAAATCCTGTGCTCCACTGAGAATTAGATCTAAAATTTCTCCCCCTTTTGTCAGTTTCTGAATCAATTGCTCCATAAAAATGTCATTTATTCCATCCAGGAACTTTATATCTCTAGCATGTACCGATGATACATTTACCCAGTCAATATTGGGGTAATTGAAATCTCCCATTATCACCGTACTACCAATTTGGTTAGCTTCCCTAATTTCTCTTAGCATTTCACTGTCCATCTCACCATCTTGAGCAGGGGACGGAAGTATACTCCTATCACTATAATTTTGCCCGACACACAAGGGATTTCTACCCATAAAGATTCAATTTTGCATTTAGTCTCATGCAGGATGTTTATCCTGTTGGACTCTATGCCGTCCCAGACATAAAGCGCTACACCGCCTCCCGGGTGCTCCTCTCTGTCATTGCGATATAATTTGTACCCCGGTATTGCACTGTCCCATTGGTTGTCCTCCTTCCACCATGACACTGAGATGCCAATTAAGTCTATGTCATCATTCACTGCTATACATTCTAATTCTCCCATCTTACTTCTTAGACTCCTGGCATTAGCAAACAAACATTTCAAAGTTTGTTTTTTGTTTGTATTTTCCTTCTGCTTTTTAATTGATAGGGATAAGTTAGAATTTTTTTGTTCAGGTGAGTTTTAATTACAGGCACTTGGACTACTTTTTTTATTATTGGAACCTCACTATCAGGATGCCCTAATTCTAATGCATCATTAGTATCCTTTGAAGATACCTCTCTCCGAACCATGTGCTGCTGAGCAACTGTCGGCTTTCCCCTTTGTTCTAGATTAAAAGCTGCTCTATCTCCTTTTTAAAGGTTAGCGCCAGCAGTCTGGTTCCACCCTGGTTTAGGTGGAGCCCATCCCTTCGGAAGAGACTCCCCTTCCCCAAAAGGTTCCCCAGTTCCTTACAAAACTGAATCCCTCTTCCTTGCCCCATCGTCTCATCTGGACATTGAGACAACCTCTGTCTTTTTTCAAGCAGGAAGAGATGTGGCTAGGACCAAGGCAGCAAGTAGAGGAGTAGTCCACACTGACTATGAGAAGATCCAACAGTAACCCACAAGAGTAGCCAGCTCCGCAGGTCCAGGAATGGCATGGGAGGCATCTAGGCATGCAGACAGTCTTGAAACAGGAGCAGGATCAGGATTCTAGGTGTCAGATGTAGAGCATGTAGCAAGACATGGATCTGTAGAGCCAGATGTGGAACAGGAGCAATGTCAGACGAGCAAAGATTCCAGAGGACATATCCCAGGTATCTGTTATACTTGCAAGAGTTAGTCTCTATTGATCTCCATATGTACTGCCACCAATTAAGGCAAGTCTAGAACTGAACCAACAGGGCCTTCATGGAATTTGTCTAACTCCTTTTGAGCTTGAGAGCCAGGCCAAATGGTTCTCCTGCTCCCCACTCCCCCCTGATTGGCACTGACCAGAGTGTTAAAATCTCTATGTCCCTCCTTTACTCTGTGGCTCCTCTGCTACTTCCTGTGCTCTGTTTTCTAGGATCACTAGTTCAAGCCTCGCTGACCCTGACAGCATGTATGTATTTAGGTTCGCCTAGCATAGTTGTGCAAATATCCAGTCACTGGATGAAAGGGCTGGTCATAAGCTTGGGGGCTTCCTCACATGAGAATAGGAACTCTGTCCCCTGAGCCATTGGGTGGTGTTGGTGATTTTAGGTTTATGCAAGTGAAGAAACCTGGTATAGAGCTTGATGCAAGAATCAGTAACTATGTTCCTGAGAAATCAGATTGGCCCTTGAATTTTGAAAAGTTGCCAAGCACTACAAAAACTATCTAGCACCTTGTCAGTTGCCAAGCTTTAGTGCTCCAACATAAAAAAAAATACCCAATATTATGAAGGCTGCCTAGCCCCATGCCATCGTACCTGACCTGCAAGTGAGTGCTTTGAAATGAAATGGACCTGTTAGTTGTCTAACTCCTTGGGCCGGTTCTGCACTAAAGACAAAGAGAATTATCCTGGCTCCCTACCCTGAGGGAGCTTGTATTTTTTTATCCTTGTGTAATCCCTGGATGACAAAAGCTGAATGATAGACCTTCAATAACATTTCAGACTCTATTTGGAAAGCTCTTCAAGGTGTTCAATAAATCTGAGTGCCCAGGGCTCCCTGTGCTGGCCTGTGCTTTTTCTCTTATGTAAGGCTTTTAAGAGAAAAACCATATTATATGAAATGCCAATATTATTGGAAAAATGACAAAACCCTCATTGAAGAGCCAATGTCCAAAAACGACAATGCGTTATGCTGTGTTCACTTAGAGGGTAATTCCTTCAATACCCAAGTGATACGTGATGGACCGCTCAAAATTTATAATCACAGGGTTTGTCATAATTTTTTAAAGATGTTCAACTTTTTTCAAATGTTTTTTAACTTTTTTAACTTTTTAAGAGTTCATTTTAACGCCACATAACAACAGAAAAGACACTTATCATTAAAATGTGTGCAGCAGCAAAAAGTTCAAATGCCCTGCTTAGTGCGCCCTCGTTTGCTCGACACGGCACGTGTTTCATTTAAACTTCATCAGGGGCTCAGGAGCAATATCTCAAATAATGTCCAACATTGTAGAACCAATTTTTAAATACATAACATACGTGTCTTTAAACATTGAACCCTTCCAAGTATAACATTGAAGCTCAGCAAGTCAGAATGGAGCTGCCATATTGAAACCTAAGGTATTTAAACATATTACTGACTCATGACCTGACCAATGGAAACCAAATAATAGACTGAACCAACCAATGGATGACTCTAAAACGGCCCTTTAAATCAGAGTCATCCATTCTATATTATCATTCATGCCCTAGGGATACTCAGTGGATAATCTGAAAATCCATCGTTGTTCTCATTCATTTAACAATGATCGCTTATCTCCTCCATGGCAAGATGTAGTAATATGATCCAAAATGGTCCAACGCAGCTGTGAGAATTCATGATGTGCTGCCAGACAATGTTTTAGGAGCTTTGACATTTTTAGTATTCAGACAGCTGCAATGGTCTCTAAGCTGAATTCTAATGGGTCGAGACGTCAGTCCAACATATAGCTGTGGACAATCACATTGTATCACATATACAACGTTATCCATATTAAAATCTGAGGAAAGTTTTTTTGAAAAAATAGCTCCAGTGACAGGGTGTTGCCATGAATGTCCTTCCAACGTAGTGATGAACATATCACATTGACCGCAAGCTTTATGGCCAGTTGGTTGTGATGGCACACTAGGAGGTGATGATAATGATCGGACAATATGGTTTCTGATGTTTAATCCTCTTTGGAATGATATTAAGGGTGGTTCACTAAAATATAGAATGCAATTGAAGAGCATGCCAATGTTGATGAATACTTCGAATGATAGACGCGGATTGATTAGAGTGTTGAAAAACATAAACATTCCGAGAAGAAAAACATCTAGTTTGGTATTCCAGAAATGACTGTCATGGAGAATAGAGTGCTCTTTTATATGCTGCACGAATTGCAGAAAAGGGTAACCCTGCTCCAGAAATCTCTTTTTTGGATATTACAATCATCAAGGAAGGTAGAGGTATCAAGACCACACTCCACCGCAAAGTTACTGATAGGAACACATTTCTCAGATATCATAGTTTTCATCCAAAAGCCTTCAAAAATGGCTTACCTGTTAGCCAGTACTTTCGTATGCTACGCATTTGCTCCTCAGATGACTTCAAACAGCAATCCTATTCTATGGCTATGAGATTTCTGGAGCGGGGTTACCCTTTGCCTGCAATTCATGCAGCATATAAAAGAGCACTCTATTCTCCATGACAGTCACTACTGGAATACCAAACTAGATGTTTTTCTTCTCGGAATGTTTATGTTTTACAACACTCTGATCAATCCGGGTCTATCATTTGAAGTATTCATCAGCATTGGCATGTTCTTGAATTGCATTCTATATTTACTGAACCACCCTTAATATCATTCCAAAGAGGATTAAACATCAGAAACCATATTGTCCGCGCAGTATCATCTCCTCCTAGTGTGCCATCACAACCAACTAGCCATAAAGCTTGCGGTCAATGTGATATGTGCATCACTACATTGGAAGGACATTCATGGCAACACCTTGTCACCGGAGCTATTTTTTCAAAAATATTTTCCTCAGATTGTAATACGAATAATGTTGTATATGTGATACAATGTGATTGTCCACAGCTATATGTGGACAGACCTCTCGACCCATTAGAATTCGGCTTAGAGAGCATCGCAGCCGTCTGAATACTAAAAATGTCGAAGCTCCAATAGTAAAACATTGTCTGGCAGCACATCATGAATTTTTACAGCGGCATTGGACCATTTTGGATCATATTACTACGTCTTGCAGTGGAGGAGATAAGCAATCATTGTTAAATTATAGAGAACAGCGATGGATTTTCATATTATCCACTGAGTATCCCTCGGGCATCAATGATAATATAGAATGGATGACTCTGATTGAAAGTGCCATTTTAGAGTCATCCATTGGTTGGTTCAGTCTGTTATTCGGTTTCCATTGATCAGTTTATGAGTCAGTAATATGTTTAAATACCTTAGGTTTCAATATGGCAGCTCCATTCTGAAATGCTGAGATTCAATGTTATACTTGGAAGGGTTCAAAGTTTAAAGTCACGTATGTTATGTATTTAAAAATTGGTTCTACAATTTTGGACATTATTTGATATCTCAATTATGTTTCTTCATCTTCTAGAGATATTGCTCCTGAGCCCCTGACAAAGTTTTAATGAAACACGCGCCATGTTGGGCGAATGAGGGCGCACTAAGTAGGGCATTTGAACTTTTTGCCGCTGCACACATTCTAACAATAAGTGTCTTTTCTGTTGCTATGTGGCGTTAAAATGAACTCTTAAAAAGTTAAAAAATATTTGAAAAAAAGTTGAACATCTTTAAAAATTTATGACAAACCCTATGATTATAAATTTTGAGTGGTCCATCACGTATCACTTGGGTATTGAAGGAATTACCCTATAAGTGTACACAGCATAACGCATTGTCGTTTTTGGACATTGGTTCTTCAATGAAGGTTTTGTCATTTTCCCAATAATATTGGCATTTCATATGATGTGGTTTTTTTCTTAAAAGTCTGT